>NC_039501.1:3638561-3933733 GCF_003590095.1 Trichoplusia ni
TTTTCTTGTAACAAAACCATTGGGTCGTTTGAGTTAGTCGTGACGAATAAAAGATGGAGCTAGTTATCCTTTTGAGGGTTTTCTTTTGTTTTAGATTGGATGAGAAAGATTTTTTGGAGTTTTTTGTCGACTGTAAATTAGGTCTTTAGAGAATTGACTATCGACTGATGATGACACTTGTGGTTATATAAAACATTATAGATTATTTGATTAATAATTGTATAGAAGGCTTATTATCATCTCCTCCTCTTTTATTATTATATGGTTATTGTAAAATCTCGTGACGAAGTTTTTTATTTCAAATCAAGTCATCGTTATTGTGGACCATTGGTATGCAACATAAATACAGGTCTTAAATAATTAAACAGATTCTACTATGACCCGCCGTTGAGGCATACAATAATTGAATACGAATCAAAGGTTGATGTAAAACCCGGTACCAGAACCGCCTGTGACGTGATTTCAAACAGACTATTAAAAATCTCAAGCGTACTGGTTTCCTCACGACATTCCCTTTACCGTTTTAGCATTACTTGTACGCATATGAAGTTGAAAATATTTTGGTTCCTGCTGGGATTTAGATCTACAACCTTAGACTTGTCAGTCCAGGGTCAAACCATTAGCCCATCACAGCAATTCAACACACTAAATAAAACTCGAACACAAAAATAACTTCTCCACAAACAAGCCTTCTAAGTCATCTTCAAACCACAAAAAAGATTAATATAGTGAACTACTTGACATATTGTTCGTCACGTTTCGCCGTTTCTCTGAAGACAATATGAATTGCTACACACGATAGACAGACGTTGACAAAACGTCAATACGTTTGTCGTCACCCGTCAATAAGCAGACCCTTTATATTTTCACTCGTTGTAATGTTGGAGGTATTCAACCTTTTTTGGTTTTTGAGTGGGACTGTATGTTTTTGAAATTTGAAGGGCGAAAAACGGTGCTTTCCAATGTTGACTCAGGCTTTCGTGAAGTCAATACTTGCGATTATTATTTTACAATTACTTCTAAATTAGGCTGCTTAGTAGCCTAATTTAAAATAAACGTTTTTTATTTAGTTTTATTGCTTTTTTAAAGTGCAGCAATTTTTATTAGGGAAGACAGATTATTTAATATGATACCCTGTCTCTTTACCACCGTTATTCAATCAAGGTAAAAAAAATTAACAAACACTGTATTACGACTTTTCACTAGATTTATCTACAAGGAACAAAATCGAAATTTTAACAAAATTTTAGAATTGTCCAAAATCAATTAGCACCTCAACTACTTCATTAACACTAACAAAATGCTCTACTTCCAAAGGTCAATTCCAACCCTTACCCCCGAATCTTATCCTAATGATTGAATCGTCTTTTTAGTTCTAAACCTTACACATCAATGGGAGTATAGTCCCTAGTTCCCCAGAGCCCTCTCGATATTATCATTGTCTTACCCTCTCAAGCCGTGCTGAACATTTTCACAAAGAATACTGCGAAAATATTTATCTATAGCTTTTGAGCTTAGATATTCTTATGGATTTATGTTTTACAATGTAATCTTTTGTGAGTCTTTATGGCTATCGGAATGGATTTGCTTCGCTTTATATTGTAACTTGTTTTTCGTTAAATGTTAAATGTCGTTAATTATTTTTTTTGTAATTATTGGTTTTGTGTGTGATATGCACGTCGGAAATTAGAGAAAAGACTTTTACTGGCAAGTTAATTGTTGAAAGTTTTAAATATAAAGCTAATTTCAAGGTCGATTTCACGGATGCATATAAACACGATAAATTTTTAGAAAACTAACCTAAGTTCAAAGTCGTGTTTTCAATCAGTTCCTCTAATTCAAGCAACGTTAAAAAATAGCAACCTAAATTAAATCTCGATAAAGAAAAACTAAGTTCATCTGATCCGAACTCAGTTTAACAATACTGGTGAAATAACCTCGAAACGGAAATCTGATTTGCAAATGCGATTCACCAGACTGTAAAACATCAACTCAGGTATTTCCACTATCGTCCAAACTATCCCAATTGTTAATAGTTGGAATTGAGGGGAAGGGCATCATAGGATTTTGTATTTATGTACCTAGATGTAGATTTATAGAGTGCCGATAATAATTAGGAATTTTTAGAAATGATTAGAAACTAAAATATAAAAATGCGCTTAAACTACGTTCCACTCGGAGGATAATTTTTGGAGTAATGTAAAGCACATCACACTGAAAATTGATTGATTGATTGATGTCTATTGAAAATCAAATCAATATTTAAAAGAGAATCCTAAGATACTATATCATAAAGCTGTTTGAACGCGCTAATCACAGAAACTATTGGTCCAAATTGAAAAATTAAAATTTGTGGTAAATAGACCATTTATCGAGAAAGGTTTTTGGATATATACCATCACGCTGCGACTAATAGGAGTGAAGATACAATGGAAAATGTGGAAAAAACAGGGAAAATTATTCATCTTCGAGGGCTTCCGTTCAAAAATTCCTAACTTAAATCTTCTAACCACGCGGACGAAGTCGCGGGCAACAGCTAGTCTCTGTATAAAACTAGGATTGACGATTCTCTTACCCTCAAAATATACTTAAAACACGTCATTATAGAGAAATCCTTGTACCCGCTATAGAACCAGTATACTTCCGCAATCAAAACCAACAACTTAACTACAGAACCCAATAGAAGATGAAGTTACATTCGGTTATCGGAGCAAACTAATAATAGAATAACAACAGCCATTTATCTTTCGCTAACTTGCGACAAAGGAGTGTCAGAAGAAGTAAAGATTTTCAACGCGTATAGGAGAAAGGAAAAGATAACTGACATGTTCGGACTTCTACTTTCATGAGAGATAAGAACGATATAAGATTTTTTTTGTTCAACAAGCTGTACCTGTTAATGATGACTTGAATAGACGATGCTAAATCTAATGCAGAAAAATATGGCTTTTAAGTATAATGTGTTTTTAATCATGAATTTCAAATTAACCTCGAAAAGGGGCTAATAGTATAGTTGGTAATAGCAGTTTCGTTTCAATTTTGTCAAACTGGATAAAGATAAAAAAGATAAATTAGTTTGTTGTTTAGATCTTACTTATTAAAAGAAAAGGGCTCAATCGCTAAGGATTTTCATCCTTGTGCTTCAGAAGGCTTTATAAACAATAAAGTTACATGCTCAAAGACAACCAGACTCAGGACAAGCATTCGTGAATTATATAAATGCTTATCTTAAACGGAGATCAAACCAGCAACACAAATGATTTAGGATGTGTCTATAAACTGAGATTTTGAACAAAAAGTTCCGGGAATATTTATTCTGTCCTTAAGACCAAAGTTCGCACCCTCCTTTATCCTCAATTAATCAAGTCGGTCAAGTTTCAGCAATTTAAGAGCATTCTCTTACCTCGCGACTCATTAGCCGCACCTTGGTTTTAAACCATTAGTTAAGGTGCAGGTAAACTGAGTTCAAACCCCAGTTATAGTTACAGTGAAACTTGACCTTTTAACAATGATATTTAGTTTTGTTCAAAATTGAATTTTAGCCTTATTTAGGTACTTTTGAAACGTTCAAATATTGATTACTAGATAATATGCGATATTTAGAATTATTATATTTCAATCATCTGTTAAATAAACACTCATACGAGTAAATAATATTCGTGAAATGGTTTTAGGTTGCATAAATATTTGAATATAACTAGCGTTGTGTTGGTTTATAAATACAGAAATGAGCCACTAAATACATTGGTACCAATATTAATAACAGGTCAAGAGTCAGTTGGGTTTACAACATTGGGAGTTCCGTACATATTGGATAATGAAAAGATAAATTTGCAAAAAAAAGATCTCAAATTCTTGTCTGTATCAATCGTTGCTTAACCTCTATGTTTGTAATTTTTGTTAAAGTAGTAATAGATATACAATCATTTGCAAAAAATTTCAGTCTAGCTGTCATGGTTTATGAGACACAGACAGGTAACAGACAGTCATCATCGTCCTAGGCTTTTCCCCAACATGTTTGGGTCGGCTTTCAGTCTAACCGGCTTGAGCTAAGTACCCGTGTTCTACAACGAGCGACTGTCTATCTAACCTCCTCAACCCAATTACCTATGCAACACAATGCCTTAGTTAGACTGGCTGTCACTTAATAATAATAGTTAAATAAGATATTTTTTTTAGATTTAGATAACTACATATGTACATCCGACAGAAGAACTATGTGTAAATAGCTTGAACTGTCTACCAAGTTCAAAATACCGTTAAAGCAAAAAAAATAGGGTTCCGTGTTTAACTATTGGTAAACGGAATCCTAAAAACGGTCCTGAAATTTGAGCTCTCATTAAAATCCCGGTTTTATAAAACACACTCCCACAAAATGGTACAGTCGTTTATTTTAATTGCAAACGCTCACAGAATCGCCTAAAACAGTACAGCTTGCTAAATAATAAAAGTCGAAAAAAGTCGAACATAAACAAAATCACTTCGTATGCATAAATCTCTTTTTTTTTTCATATAAATATTCGCGTAAACACATAAAACAAAGTTCTGCTAACATAAAAATATAGTAAATTGAGAAATATGGCTCTTATTGGCTACAAAATAATGACTATTATAACGTTTTCTAAGCGCACGTAATAAAATTGTCGATATGTCATAAATATGCGTGCACTAACTTATATTTGCGGTCGATATGTACTTTATGGCTATAGAAATAAGATAGGTTATGCAATGTCTGATTTATTTGCTACAATCGTACCTGGGTTTGTGTACGGTTTGCAGGTAAAATACAAAGCCTGTGGTTAAGTTATGAAGTTTTTAGTTATATAAAGTTCGAGCTGCCTCGTTGGTATAGGGAACGAAAGTACCTTGTATGAAGTCTCTGCTTCGATACCCAGGTTAGGCTGTGAGTCTGCTGTCGGAGCCTGGTGAAGGTTCTGATACTATTCGCTTCCTCTTCCGAGGAGGTTTTATTCCAAGAAGATTCCCCACCTAACCAAAAAAAGGACTATTTTGATAATTATATATATATATATATTTTAAATAATATAATATGAGTCCTGCACTAAGGAATTTAATCCTTGAGTCGCGGGGGGTTTCACGAAAAACAAATCACATGCACAATAACACCCAGACTCAGAACAAGCATTCATGGATCACACAATACTTGTCCTACGCGGGGCGTAGTATAGGCTTGTATTCGCACCCACTGTGCGCATCGTGTCACGGGTTCGATTGGCGTGGTGACTTCAACCACTCGGCTATCCGTGCAATCGAACTCAGCATAGCTCAAAATCAGGAAATTCATTTTATTTAGACTTGAATGTCGAAAAAAGAAAAATGTCTTTAAAATTATCTATCAGATCACCATTTTGATTAAAACAATACATACAAAAACGACACAATAAAGGCTCTTTGACTATGAAGTTAAAATGTATTACATTTGCTGTTTCGTTAACTAAAAGTCGGTAGCAAAGTAAATTACTACCTCGTGAATAAACCTCCATTAATCGTATCCGAAACTTCGATTCCAATTTTGTTAAACTCACAAATTACAAAGTTTACTTTAAAGGACAGATGTGTGAAACTTGAGTATTTTAAAAGTTTTTAGCACTTGTATAAATCTTTAAGTTAAGGTGTTTGTTGACCGTAGTCGATTTAGTGCCGGAAACAATAGGAATTTTACGCTAATATGGAAGATTTGAGAGAAATCAATGAAATTGAAATCTAAACCTTCTGTTTTCTTGAGAAAAAAGAATGAAAATAATAAATAAATGAATGAATCATAAACAGTTTAATGTAATTTAAAGCTATGAAATCGAAAAGTTGATTTTATTAAATAGCGAACTTTTAAGGCCTAATTAACAAAAATGCAAGCATTTTGCTGATTTTGTATTGGTACACAAATAATTACGTAGTCTAAATAACTATGTCGGCTGCAGTGGAAAAAATCTCTCACAGTCAAATTTGAAACCTAATTAATGTTTACAAAATTTTTATTTATTAAAAATCGATAAGAAAAGTAAAATTATTGGAGTCTACATTGAACTTTTAAAGTGCCCATTACGGGACGCAAGTTAAAAGAAATACGATCTGTAATGGTATCCGTTACGAGAAATAAATTGTACTAGAATTTACTGACTGCTCGGATAGCCGAGTGGTTGAGGTCACCATGCAAAACCCACTATGCGCGTCGTGTCGTGGGTTCGGTCCCCGCTCAGGACAAGCATTTGTGTGGATGCTTGATATGAGTCTGGGTGTCTTTGTGCATGTGTTTGTATGTTTGAGAAACCAGCCGCAACTCAAGGATTAAATTCAAGTTGATGACACTGCATCCGTTTACCCATAGCAAAAACACTACATTGTCTGGACTTCTAAAGAGGCGATGACCACTTAGTTTGTTGCGACATTTCTTCTCCAGGTAGCCATTTCGGAATTACCGAACATTTTAATGATGTAATACTTGTTGCATTTGCAAAAAAAAATATTTCATTTCACTTCAGGTAAAACTCGGTAAGGGTAGGTATATTTTCTTATACCTACCCTGCAAGAAGGGAAAGTTTTTGTCTAACAAAGGGTTCTATAATATCCATAAGCGAAGAGTACACTGCTTTTCAAAGGCAGGCGATCACGTTTATAGAGAGAACAAACAATCAAATACGCTTGCTTGACTTATAATTTCACACCAAGCTTTTTTTCTGCAGTTCTTAGTGATGTCTGTAAATGCAGAAAGTACATTGAAATTAGTTTGAAAAAGATCCTACAACTTCCTAGTTTTTAAAGATAGAACACTGTGGATACTTCTCCTACCTCATTTTTCTTTGCTATCTTAGTATTTATTTAACAACCAGCTTATAACTTAAACCGTACACTGTCAACTAGGTCAAGTTGCCTGAAAAGGTTTAAGCGTAGATTTAGCCATCGTGAAGTCTAGGAAATGGAAGTTGAGTATTCACTGAAAGAATATTTCAGCTGTGAGTGGAGAAAGGGTGAATTCGCCTTGAAGTGTGACCGTAAGGAAAGTCGCTTGTCGTTTTGCTTTGTTTTTTCTTTTAAAAGAAAAGGCGTTTTCTTTTAATCTGGTCTAAGGCTTTGCACAACAGACTGTAGTATGTATTCGACGTACAACGTCCTCAAAATTGATGTTCTAATTTATTATTGGTTTAGTAATGTTAAACCATGTTAGTATTAGATTAAGAAGGTAACAGAATGGTGGCCAAAGCAAGGCAAAAGAGAGCGTCGTTCGTCCGGGTTGCTCCCGGACTAGACTATGGGTATGGGTAGATATATTTATATAGTTAAGTTCTCGGGTTGGGTCTGCATGAGGCTGGCACAGGACCGTTGAAATTGTCACGAGGAAGGAGAGGCCTATGCCAAGCAGTTGGAGGACAAAGGATGTGGATCATCATGATGGTGATTATGTCAGTAATGGTATCCAAATTATTTTTTGAATATTTCATATTTTGCGGCCCGGATTAATCATAGGTGATATTGTATAATTCCAACTGTAATTTCAAGGACCAACCCAACCCTTAAAATGACTGACCGACTAAATTCCAAACACTAGGTAATAAGGCAAAAAAGACAATTAACGTTAAATTTAGTATTAAATGAACTACCAAGTAATTGCTTCGCCTAACGGCCCAGAAACCTATATATTCTTTCCTAACTATAACCGAAGACATTGTTATAGAGCTAATCTTAACGAAAACAAATACTTTGCAATCCTCGCTCGTGTTTATTAGGGACCCCCTATTGTTTTATACAAAAGCTGTCTTTGGATTGAGATTTCCTTGATTGAAAATATGTATTTTCAATTTTTGTTGGTTGATGTCGACGATAGTGTCAACAGATGATTTGTCAAGGTAAATGACCGTGTCAAAAACAGATTTGAAGGTTTGAGAGTTTCGTTTCCAAAGGGTAACAACTGGTCCCTATTAATGAGGCTCCACTGTCCATCCGTCTTTCTGTCTATCCGTCACTACCAAAACAAATACTATAATTAAGACTAATGTAAAGCAGCGATACATTTGTATTAGCTCGTGGTTTTTCAAATATTGCCTATATACAACCTATTTTTTTATCTTCATTTTATTTGCACAGAACCATTTGACTCGCAAGATTCGTCGACCAGTTTTTTCCTGGCCGTTAGGTTACGCAATGGCGAAACTATTACTATATATTTAAATGCGCTTTACAACTGCAACAGTATTATATTTAAGGCACAGTGGTAGGTACCCCTAATCAATAACAAAATATTAAATATCTAAGATAAAATCTTAATATAACCCCATCAAAAGACACATAATCATAACATTTTAAAATATTAACACATATTTAATTTCGTATCGATAAAATCAAAAACTAATTCCTCAATATTTCTAAACCGATTCATTTTAATCAATATTCGTTATCCGATACTAACACAAGACGATATTAATCAGATTTATCGATACTAAATTATATCGATTTAAATCGATTACACGGTTACGAGTTTGACACCTAATAAACTGGTAACCTTTGAGATGGGAAAGATAAAAGGGTATTGTATCTTTTCTTTAATTTGTTTACACCTTTAAAGATTAAAGAAAAAAGATAAGGTTGGTGGGTATCGTGTGTGAATACCATATTTAAAACAAAAGAATGAAAATGATACTGGTCGATAGTATATATGTTTTTTTTAAAGGGATGTTGGTTTATACTAACCAACCGTTTTGCTCGATCATAGTCTTGATGGTTTTACTTTCTAGGAGGGGTTGTATTATAAATAGTGATTGGAGTATTAGAAACTTTCATGCACCATATTCGTCTAACTATATCTATACTAATATATAAAGCTGAAGAGTTTGTATGTTTGTTTGAACGCGCTAATCTCAGGAACTACTGTTCCAAATTGAAAAAATATTGTTGTGTTGAATAGACCTTTTATCTAGGAAGGCTTTAGGCTATAAACCATCACGCTGCGACTAATAGGAGCGAAGATACAATGGAAAAATTAAAAAAAAACAGGGCAGGTATAAATCATAACTTATATCTTCTACCCACGGGGACGAAGTCGCGGGCAACAGCTAGTTTATTAAATAAAATTAGACTTCAGTGCTCTTTTTGTTGTTCGTATGTATGCATAATGAAATATTTGATTGCACGGGTAACCCGATAGTACAAGTAAATACACCCAGTCCAATGGGCGTGACGTAATACAGATTCGATACCCCGTGTAGGTCAAACATAACAAAACGTGTGTGACCCAAGAATGCTTGTTCTGAGTCTGGGTGTCTTTGTGTTCAATTGAATGTTTGTGAAACAATTCGCGATTTACTACATAAGCAGTTTAAGCAAAAACTATAAAGCTATATAGGAAAGATAATTTTGCAAGTAAGTTTCTGATCAATTGATACATTAGCACAGGCTTTGTAAAATACAACAAAAAGAGCACTGAAAGCCTGAAAGGTTTTCATGAAAAGACAAATTTTTCACGGATCTTTTCAATAGGTAAATGGGCCGTTTTGTAGACAACGCTAAAAGATTCAAAAGCATTATGCCATGCTAAAAGAAATCTGAGAAAATCAATCCTAGTAGCGTTATAAACGCCAATGTTTGTATGTGTGGATGCTTGTTACTCATTCACGCAAAAACCACTGAAGGCATTTAGACGAAACCTGGTACACTGATAGTTTATAATCAGTATTAACACATAGGACAGTTTTTATTTGGATTTTATCCCTTGTGGGATCATTTTCTATTTGTCACGGGCGGGCCCGTGACTGTGAATGAGAATCCTTTCATATCAACCCAAAGCGGAAGGAGTCGTTCGATGATTTCCCATTCAAAAAAAATGGTAGATCTGCTTGATATCCATGGTTTTCTTCTTGATATTCATCTTGTTTGGAATGACATTTTGGAACCGCACTAGAGTTCCGAGTTCTATAATTCAACGATTTTTGGGGCTTCTAGAAATAAACAAACTTTTGTTTTCTTTTACTTTCTCGAGTAGTTACCGTACAAAGATAAACTTCTGTTTTTCCTATACCGCATTCTGTTCTATTGTTATTTTTCAGTCAATTTGCTCAAAGTAAGGTTTTTGTCGAAAATTATCCTTCCTTAATTATGTTTAGCTAATGTTGTTTAATGTATTTTAAAGTATGCTAATTTCCGTCTTTATTTAGGCGTTTGGCATTTAACGGATATCTTTTTACTGGAAGAATATTTGTCTAAAGCGATGATATGGCAGGATTTTTTGGGGATCAGCAGAAAGATTATAAGTCGTGCCGTCTTGAGGGTTGCTGGTTCCAAGCAGGGACCGGCCGGATACTCATTGAAAGGGTTTTTGAAGGGGTTTTTTTAAGCGCTTCAAGAAAAAACCCTATGACATATGTTACACCTTCGAACGGATTACTATAACCCTGTTTTGAACAGGTTACCCTTTCACTACCCGGTAACACTGTAACAGGGTAACCCACTCCCACCTAAGACAATGCAATATGCACTCTTTATCATAGACATTAGTTTGAAAATAGTATAACCACGAGCGCACGTGACATCTTACCGCCCGGCGGCGCCATTGTTGCATTTACCGAGCGACTTGTAAACATGGAATAAAAATCATTGTGGATATGATCTTACAGTTTAATTTTGCTTGTCGCACATTTCAAACATTGTGATATTTATTTTTCGTGTCTATACTTGTTTATTCTCATGATCTCATCATTCGTTATTTAATTCGGAACTCGGACTGAACTACTAAACGGAAGTAATAAAAATCACAATTAAGCAGTGTTTTTGTCTAAGTGTAAATTATTGTAATATTATTAAGTATAATTTTCGTGAAAATGCCACAACCGAGGCGAGATGCTGTACATCGCTATTATGTATACGATGCATCCAATAAAACCAGCAAATGTAATTTATGTGGAAATACCATAAAGGTAAGGTTTTATACTTTTTAATTCGCCTATTTTCTACCTTGGTGGCAATAATTACCTATCGTAGGTAGATACTAACTTCTAAATAGATACGTAGCAAATTAGGTACCTACCTATTTACCAACTCGAACTGAAACTGTCAAAATTGTTATAGTGCTATATGGGTAGGTACTTAATTACCTATATGGCTGGTTTTCTTATCACGCTGACGCGACGTTTCGCGCGTAGGTAGTTTGTCCGAGAGGCGCGAGTCGCCGCACGACGCGTCGGCGTTAGAAGAAAATCAGCTGTAGTCTTATTATGGTTTATAGATAATGGTTCGTTTTTAGGTAGATTGTTTCTCAGCTAAACAAGGACACTGAATCATTTGTGGATGTGTACAATAAAAATTAATGGGTACCCGACCACTTTAACGTTTTGTTTTTTTTTAACTTATAAGTATACCTACATGTTTATAATTACTAACGCGTTTTGTTCTAGGGCAAGCATACAACCAATTTGAAAAATCATATTTCATCGAAACATGTTCAAGAATACCTATTAATATCAAATATAAATAAGGAAAATCACCAACACCAACCAAGTACATCTCGACATTCTACAACGTCAGACGAAGTTTTAAATAATTGTGTAAAATTAGTAACAGTACATGGGCGGCCACTTGCATTATTACAAGATAAAGCATTCCAAGAAATAATTAACATAGCTGTTCCTTCTAATATGCAAACTAAACACATAAATATAAAAGTAATAAAGGGACTAATACCAGAAAGGGCATATAAAATAAAATTAAAAATAGCGTCAGAAATTAGAAATAATTTAATAAGCCTTAAACTGGATTCAGCTGCTTATTTAGATAGAAATTTTTTAGGCATTAATTTACAATATGTCAAAGAAGGCCAGATAAAAATAAGAAATTTAGCAGTTTTGGAAATTTTAGAACGACAATCAGGCGATTTTTTAAAAGAAAAACTTTTAGAGGTGTTAAATGATTTTATGATATCGACGGATCAAATATATTCAATTACAACTGACAACGGCAGTAATTTTAAGAAGATGACAAGATTGTTGACGGCTCATTGCTCTACAATAACTGAAGATACCAATACCGATATGAATAGCGACTGTGAGATCGACGACGAAAATGATGGTGACGAAGATAATGATGACGCTGAACTTGGTACACCGGTAGAATTAAACGTTGATACCTTTATAAATGCAATGAGAAATGAATCATTCAAACCCCGAATAATGCTCTGTGCGGCACACACATTGCAACTCGCTGTCAAAGACGCTATTGCAGACAATTTACAAGTACAACTTTGTATTGAAATGGCACGAAAGGCAGTAAAAATTTTACGACGGCCGACCATGAAAAACTTTATAAAATCCAAATATTTAAACAAACCTATAATTGATTGTCCTACTAGATGGTCCTCAACTTATCTAATGTTAGTGCGATTGGTTTCCCTAAAAGATATATGCGAAAGCCAGTCTGATGTATCGGACCTTTTTTCGGACGACTTTTGGACAAAAATTACGGAAGTTCTCACCTGCCTTAAGCCTATTAATGATGCAACAGTTTCTTTACAGCGAGAACAACTAACAATTGGTGATTTTTACATATCATGGCTGAATTGCAAAGCCAATCTTGAATCGATTCCAACTATATTTGCAAACGAATTGGTAACTAATATGAAATTACGGGAAAAAACTTTATTAAATACAGATTTAGTGTTGGAGAGCTTGTACCTAGATGGTCGCCTAAATGTTTTATTATCAGACCAGGACTGCCAAAAAGCTCAAAAATTATTATCTGAAACATTTAGACAGTTACAAAGCCTAATATCGCTTGACGCTGAGGAAAATGCTCGAGAAGTGATATGTACAACGGTTGGCACTAACCGCCAAGGTAGTGAAAATGTAGGATTCATCAATGATGTTTTAGAAAAACGTTTACAAGAAGCTGAGGCACTTCGTGGGCTGCCCGGAAGAACTTCACATGATAGTTTTGAAGGAATGCTTCAGAAATTGAGATATGAGCCCAGAGTTCCCTTAGATACTAATATATTAGCTCACTGGTCCAGTAAAGACGTGGCTAAAAACGCTACCTTGTTAAATGTCGCTAATTGCGTTTTAGCAGCTCCAGCAACACAAGTATCCGTGGAAAGGTTATTTTCTTCTGTAAAATTTATCCTTAACCCATTGAGGAGCAATATTAGCAGCAGTTTATTACAAGACATCATGTTAATCCGTTCCAATCATGATTTGTTTCCTTAATCAATATCTTATAGTTTATTATACTTACATACTCGTATTTAAAGCAGCTGTGATTCGCTAACATTTATTTGCTATTATTGACAAATATAATTTCACTTAAGCAACAACATAAATGAAAGACTGATAAGTGATTATGTAACAAATTTTAATTATTATTTAAATGCTTACGCTTAAGTGTATCGACATATTTCAATATATTAATGTAAGCGTGTGATCTCATACACGGAGGCAAGAACTGAAGCTCTCCTATAAGTAAATTTCCGAAATAATAATTTCTTTTATCCAGCTCTTTATCAAAAAAACAGTGGACACATTCTTCATCTGTTACGTTCTCACACGATTCTTCAACTTTATTTCTCTTTGGATTACTGTTTTCACCATATTCATTTTGAAACTCACAAGTTTCTTTATTTTCATTCATTGCCGTCTCGGGTACACATTTCCTTTTATTTATGTTAACTGTACTTTGTTTTAAAGATGCTGATTCGTTTTCTCCGCTTTTATCGCCGTATTCGATGAAACCTGAAAAGAAGTACCTATTTAGTTCGTTATATTTATCATCATCTTCCTGCCCTGTTCCCAATTATTTGGGGTCGGCGCAATGCGTATTCAGCTTCCATTCATCTCTACAACTTGTCATCTCAGTATTTACTCTTTTCTTTCTCATATCATCTTACACACAAGCCATCCATCTCTTTTTATGTTTTAACTAATAATATAAATAAAAATATTATTTTAAAATTTTATTTTTTCTTTTGAAAACTCCTTCCAAAAATATAACACAGCGTCATATAATAAGCCTTATTAAAGTTATAAATGTTCGGTCATAACTTTATAAGCCTATAATTACTTGTTGGATGTTTAACCCCCGGTTTCTGGAGGGCTAATCAACTTAATCTTCTGTCACATGAACTGATCACGACTGTGATTCGTTGACTAAAAGACTAACAACCAATCACAGCGCTTGACATGAGATTTGACAGTTGATTAACAATTTTTTTTATTTTTGTGTTGATCAGCCTTTCAGAAACCGGGGGTTAGTGTCTCTTATATAAAAGTAGATATTAGTGTCGATCTAGTGAGAGTACTAAACAAATGTAACTACCTACTTTGTTTTTTTAAACGGTTATAAGTAATAAACAAATGACAAATTTAAATAGAATGTAGCCAAAACTCTCGACAAAAAATGGCTAATCCTATACCTAATTAAAGGTTTACCGTTTAACTACAGTAGGTACAACTACCAACTTTCGAACTGTGAAGTCCGCTGCGAGTGCGGTAAGTATTGAGAAGGCCAGTTGAGCGCGTCGTAGGTATACCTAAAATTTGAAACAGCGCCGCATGTTGATCGGCGTCGTGTCGGGCGGCGCGCGGCGCTTCTCTTACAACCGCCATAGAGTTTGCATCGAACCAAATATGCTATACCTACTCAATTTTACCCTATTTATTCTTAATGATTACTTACCATCATTGCCGCTGTGGCTTGTAATCGAACTCGGCAATTCATCTTGGTATTCTGTAAAAAGCGGCTGACTATATTCTTGGAAAGGTGCATCACTATCAGTATCGCCAGCGTCACCTGAAACACAATCAATCACATTAGTATTTAAGTAAGTAATAATAACGTACCCATTGTACTAAATAAGTACAAGACTATGTTATTCAGTTGTGACTTAACATTATAAAAATAATTATTTATTAAACAACAATTACATTTCACAATATCAACATAAAGGTAACTCAGTACTTTAAGTAATAATCACTTACCTGTGTTACTCATCGTAATTATTAGCCCGCTCCGTGTGGTCAAATTCGCAATAACTAAATAAAAATTGTAGCGCAATGAGGCGCCGCTAGGGTGCGAGTATCCCCACCTTCATGCAGCTCAAGTTTAGTGGGTAATTCAGGGTAACACGAATAAAAGCCTTTCGTGAAGGTAACCTCTTCAAAGGCTTAAGTTATTGAAGGGGTTAACCCCTTCACGTGGTTACCATAATGAAGGTGTTAACCATTTCGCTGGGTTTCGAGGATGTAACTCGAACAAAAGGTAACACTGCGATATGAGTTACCCCGTGTACGGGTTACCCTGTCAAACGGCTTAACTCTAAAGTGGGGTTGTCCGGTCCCTGGTTCCAAGACTATCTCCAGAATCTTCATATGCTGCATAAACTTATTCTTCTAATTTTCAACCGACTTTAAAAAAGGAGGAGTTTCTCAATTCGTCGGTTTTATTGTGTGTTTGTACATCAGAACTTAGAACTGTATGAAAGACTTTTATTGTTTTTTTTAATTTCATGAAGTTTGACTTAATAGTTTTTAATTGTTAATATACTCATATGGTAAGTTGGACTATGTTAAAAATGTACAATATTTGTTATAGTCTAAAAAGGGAAGATTCCTTTAAATGAAATTCATATTATTGTTATTTTAACTTTATTCCTGTTTGAAAAAATACCAATTGCTTTAGGTGCCTTATTCTCCGTTTACATATTATATTCAATAGAATGTATTAATTAATGTTGAAATATCCTTATTCACAATTTCAGATTATGAAGGCGTTGAAGCAAAAATTCTATTCTGAAAATACAAATTCCATTTTAATAACCTATTTACATCTCCACTCGCAAACAAACTAAACTATCTGTTATTAATATGAGCATCAGTGAAGCGACAACTTCTCGAGACTGCCGCTAGAGTGCGCTGGCGGTTCAACTGTCATTCAGACCACGTGACCCGTAATTTGGCGAACGGAAATGTTATCAAACTACGTTGCCAGTACCCATCGTTCACAACGGAGGACTTGGTAAATTGTAGATAGTTTTGATATTTATTTATTTGTATAAAAAGCTGGAGGGTTTAACTCAAGTAGAAGGCGTATTGTCTATTGCATATTAAGGAGCTAATTGGTTGCTTGAAATGCTTTTTATTTATTTGTATCTCTTTTTTGTCACGGAATAATTTCATGGGAATTTCCGGTCATTTTTAAGGGAGTACGCGGGGATACAGGTCCAACATGCAGAGGCTTTGCTGAGAGCTTTAATCCTGCTCATAAAAGAGCAAACATGGACGACCCAAGATTATTTATTAAGAAGGTACATGCTAAACACATTAAATATAATTTAAATCCAACAAAACTATCTTCATAGTTTGTCTGTTGGATCACATGAAACATTGGTTAAATATGTATAGTGGGTGTTGCCAACGAGTGGACTGTATTTGTTGGGTTGGTCCGTTGGTCCAATGGGTTCGGACCAAGCACTGGCGGGATACAAAGAAGCAGGGGTTCAACGCAGTAAAAGATAATTGTGCAGTACTTACATAGTTCTTTATTCTCCCCAGTATTTCTAGGCTTCCTAGTCTTCCTAGTCTTCCAAGGTTCCTTTCCGGATGCTCACTGGATGTGGAATGCCTAACCGCCGGGAGGGCCCTCTATTTATAGTGACTGCCGACCAATCACGGGGGCGCGTATTTGGCGCCAGCCAATCATGGCGTGCCGCGTTCCCGCGCTGGCCGGCAAGAAACCCTTCCAGAGGCTTATCCCGGCAGTTAGGCGTCCCTTACAAATGTTCTAGACCTTTTTACCCTATTTAACCCTATCCTTATACCTTTATTTACATAAAATAATGTCTTAAAATAAAGATAATTGCAAAAACCCGCACCTTAATCATGACAACAACATGGTGCTGCCCCCTGTGACAGAATCGGTAACTAAAAAGTGAATTTTATGTAGGTACTTTTAAAACTAATCTACGTGCGTCGCCACCTACCGAGAGTTAGTTACAACAAATTCTAAATAATTGCGGGTACTTATGAAACAACTCCTATCAATAATTGTTTCTAAATAAAACCTATTTCTAGGTTTTTCAGGGTTAAATAGTATATGGACAACACTTAGGTAACTAAATCTTAGTTCTTAACCATAGTCTAAGTCCCTAGCACACATCATATAGTCTTAAACATTTGCGAACAAACCTTAACATAACATAAACAATGTTTCAATATATACCTACGTACACCTATAACTGATTGCAAACGTAAACAAACTCATTAACTTTAAGAAACTTGAAACGTTAATCAAACAAAAACTATATCATACTTAATTTAGGTGTACGTAGTTGTCATCGTCGCTAACAGTGGGTAAACTTTAACTTATAATCATATTTTTTTCCAGGAACTCTATGTATCAAGTACATCGTATTGCTCTTGCCAGTAGCCTTAAGGCTATGAGAGTAAGGGAATAGAGAAAACAATTGTGTTGGCGCACACGCTTGTTCACTATAACATATCTCGCGCAGCGATCTAGCATCTTGCGAAACTAGCCAACGTGGCAAAATTCCTTTGGGATATTATTAGTACCTCATCTTTTTGAGTCGACTAGAATATTTATTTGTTTGTATAAAAAGCTGAAGGGTTTGACTCAAATAGGCGTATTGTCTATTGCATATTAAGGAGCTAATTGGGTGCTTGAAATGCTTTTCATTTATTATTTATTTGTATATTTTTAAAAAATATGAACAAGCAATATGCTGTCACTAACACTAAATCTTTATAATAAAGCAGGTCTGATATTTATTTAATCTAATAGAAAGTTTCTACCGTTTTCAAGACAAGATTTTTCATTAAAAAAAAAAAACAATATTTATTTCCCATTCAGTGTCTTACAAATAAAAAACTATTCTAAATTCCCATAAATCTGTAAGTCGTTGAATCTGAACAGGCACCTACCGATCTGCATTCATTCCACGCATAGCACAGTCAGCAAAAATTCCGGGCCTGCGGTGTTGGATGTAATATATGTATGAATTTCATGGGTAAGGCAAAAACTACAAGTAGAATAAACACACAGACACTTTAAAATTACCAAAAATGCATGACTCTACATTTCAGTATTTTTCCATCAAAGTTTTATTATCTATATACATTCAGTACAGAAAATTACTTTGATTTTTTCATTTAGTAGGTACTAAATTTCATCATGACTTATCATCGTTAGCCGTGTACAGCCCATTGTTGGGCATAGACTCTCAAAATCAAAAGTCTTTGAAATAACACCACTTTTACGGATTTTATAGCGGTTTAATTTTATATTTCAGATCCCGACGTTTCGACAACTTTGCAGGTATCATGGTCACGGGCAGACCGCGATAAAAGCCGTAAAAGTATTTTTATTTCAATGTCTAAAATTCGCGTAAACCTAAGAAATCAAAAGTTTTTATTTCAAATAGGCCGTTTTCCAGGCACTTTCAAAACGTTACAATAATGACTCTAGTTGCACGGTTCCAAAGTGTCATTCTTTATGGAGAAGAACCGGCAAGAAACTCTATTTCCTCCATATTCTCAATATACTCCATAAACTTTTTTTTAAAATCCATAATATCTTTAAGTATCTCAACAGAAACCCCCTCTACCAAACTTCCTACCCCAAGATTGACATAGTACCAAACAATCGAACGCTACGTAATCTCGCCAATAAATTACCTTTATCTTAAAGGTTTTCGAAGTAGCCAAGACTGCTTGAGCTAAAGGTCTTTATAAATAATGTCCCGACCACTTGGTTTTCTAAATAATGTAGTTTAAGATCGGGGTTTGTTTTCTGTTGGCCTTGACAGCCGTTGTCTTGGCAATTATAAAATCATATGAAACCTCTCAAATTTAATTTTGGACTACTCTGTCACAGAATATTACCAAATTCTCGCACTTTTTTGCATAACTATTCCCAAAAACGTAAATTCAAAGTTGCCAAAAAAGTAACGATAAAAAAGGCTCCAAACACTAATGATGAATTAGAACAAAAAACATAAAATTACAATAAAATTTCAAGCCTTCATTAAGCACAATTGTTTTACCACTTCAGCAAAAAAACTCGCACTCAATCAAGATTAAAATGAAAAAAATAATTGATCCGACGCCCAATCATTGTCGATTTTTATGCATACAAAAACATTTACATTTAAATTGCTATGCTCTGTGTTTGAAAACAAATTGTTCGTGTTTCGAGGGAAAAATATTAATGTTCCCCAACATGCAGGGTTTATTAAAATTTTAGGATGAGTACACATGCTTTTGATCTTCGCTTTGATTTTTTTTGTCCATATTATGACATGTATGTATATTGTACATTTTTAAAAAGATTGGTCACATATTTAGAAATTCCGCTTTTGTAGATGAAAATAAAATATTTTTGATGCTGCTGCTATTTGTTAGATACATTAAAAAAACAGTCAAAATTAAGTCATCTTTCGCTTGGGGTTTAACGAACGTTCAGCTCACATGCTCAAAGACACCTACTCTAAAAACAAGCATTTGTGGATCAAACAAAACAAATGCTTGTCCTATGTATTGAAATCCCGACCTATGCTACTCGGCCATTTTATTTTGCGCCGAACCTAGTTTTTTTCCATACTTAATGAGGATTTTTTTTAAAGATAAATTAAATACAGATTTGTTCTATAGGCTTTAGTGGTTTTCTTGGAAAAAAATTTAACTGTCATAAACACTGTTTGAACTTGTTCAAAGTTCAATATTACTAGAATCTGTGATGAGTTTGGAGAATTGGTAATATTTTGATGGCAAAGTAAATATCTGTTTTACAGTAAAATGTATATTACAAAATAAAATATCTTTTTTTATATCAGTATTTTGGTGTATTGCGGTTCCATTTCAAACCGAAAAAAAATGTCGAAGAGGTTTATTTCAATTACAAATCTTTTTGAATTTGATAATTGCTCTTGACTTCCACAATTTCATGAACAGAGGATACAAAACTACATTATATACCTAACCACCTACATATTACACCACACAGCACTATTTTCCAATACTCCAATTTCGAAATAAATACAATCCAAACTTTTACACCCAGTGGGTTTAACGTAAAAAAAATAAAACTTTTTTTTATCACCAAAAAGTTTCAGCTGACGTATCTCTCCCAAATGTATAATTGATCTCGAAGAGACCTTCTTTTATCAGTTTCGAGGGGAGGTCTCTTAAATTGCCAGGAGTGAGCCTGGAATCGAAATAATTTTGTAAAAACAATGAAAATTATTCAGCAGTGAAATGATTTAAGAGTACGGTATAATAAATATAAATATAACTTTTTTGGTGTGGACTCATAATTGTTAAGAAGTATTTATGTACTGAGATTGCCCGACTAGTTTCTTCAACCAGAATCATGATCTATATCGGCGGGGTCGCGAGTTCAATTGCGCGAGTCGTACTAAGATAGTGCAAATCCAACTAGACTATACTACACCTATAAAATATACCTTGGTTTAGCTCCGATTTTTATTTGCTGCAATACAGGCAACTTGAATACATCATCTGAGAAAACTGCAATTATCTCAGTGCATTGTCTGACAACGGAGACTCACTAAAGGCTTCCGTTTTACCCTTTGTATCGGGAACCCCAAAAACTTAACTACTTTAAAACTTCGACAAAACTCCGGTTTCAAGAGTTTACTTATCCCTTGATAAGTGACCACACAGACCAAGATTTTTTTAATGTTCTCAAAAAAAAAAACATATTTATCACGTACTTATCATATGTACAGAAATGTACAAAATTTCAGGAAAAAAAAACATACTCTACACAATTATCTCCTTATTCCTAATATTTTCTTTTGCCGTACCCCAAAAATAGTCGATAACAAAATGTATCGAACCTAACGTAATTGTTCACTCAAACTGTGATACACAGATATCTATAAATCAATTTCTCCAACATACCCCATCTAAGAAAACCTTACTTCTATGACATATGCTCTCATCCTCCAAGCGAATTTCTACCTTTATAAAAGAGCAATAAAGTCCAATTTCCACTACGAAAAGTTTCTAACGTTTTTTCAAAAAGAAGGCCTCTGTAATGGGCAGAGCTCTTGTGATAAGGTATAAAATAGTGCCAGTGGTTGTAATTTAAGTGATTTTGACAGAATATATCGCCCTTAGGGACGATTCGCTAATACCATTTTATCTGAAATGCTTTATGTGACCGGGTGACGCTTTTTATGCCTCTCAACTGAAATAGTGATACGCTTTCGATAAGTCTGCTCGTATCGTAAAATAAGGCTCGAGTTACGTTTCCATTCAACTCACAAACTGTTTCTACGAAAATGAAGTATAAGGTTACGGAGGTTTTTTAGAAAGCTCTTTGTTTTTGGATGTGGCATATGAAAAATTATGGGAATAAAGAGATTTTAACGATAACACGTCAGTTGCATGGATAGTGACGGCTAGGAAGAGGTCGCATTGTAGTCAGCGGACGAACAACGCTTGCGAGGTCTGCCCAGGAATACTGGTTGTGTTCAAAGGTGGTGTTGGCTTAACAGAAACAGAATCTAAAAATTTAACTAAACATTTAATCACTAAAAAAAAAATACAAATATTTTTATGGAAATGATTTGATCCGTGTACGCGTAGTACTAATGGTTCTTTCAAAGTTGGTAGGATGGTATTACAATCAATACAATTAAAGTAAATGTATTGACCATCAAAAAGACAGAAACAATCGAAACAAATCCTCAGAACTCACAAACAGAAGATGAAATCAATCAACACGACGAAGTTAAAGCAAAATTTATTTACAATGTAAATCTGACCACCGAAACTCGGTCTTAAACGGATGAACGTGAACGGGCGTTGTCCAGACATAATCCGGGTAAATCGTGGTCATACCCGGGTGTGGGGGCCTACCACCACTCTTAAAGTAATATTATTTTTGATGTGGATGCGGATTCGATGACTTTTTTCTCTTTATTTTTGTCTTCCGGTAGTTCCTTTGCGGTGGAAGAAAGGAGAAAATATTTTCTTACGTTTTCTCCTTTTTACTAATGCTGATTTATTTCGTTGTGGGTTCCAAGACTGTCGATCGTTCTAACGACAGCGCATATTTTCTTTGAAAAGATGATACCCACGATATTTAATTTAATCCTTGTGTCGCGGAGTTTTACAAACTTACAAGACACATGCAAAAAGATACTCAGACTCTGGACAAGCTGGTTTTCATAGACTAGTTTGAAAACTATTGCAATGATTGACTTTTTATTGAAGTAATCTTTGCAGTAAGCCGTTACACTGGCTTCGGCTGCTTCACTTCTCTTATTGGTGAGACTTAACAAGCATCTAATCAGGCAATTAGTTTGTCCAATAGAAACAAGTTGTTGAAGTGAGGCAGCATACTACAAAACACAGATCGGCGTCTTGCTTACACAACTGCTATAACATCACTTTAAGAAGTGGTAGGCCTCCTGATCGGTTGAGAGCCACAGGTGGCCAGGGTGATCTTCCAGATTTTTGGCGTATAATTTTATGGGGTTTAGCAAGGATCAGTCGATACTGAAGGGTTATTTTTGGGAAAGTTACAGTATATGTGTTTGAATTGTCATTAGATAGCAGAACCTGGTCATAGCCATGTAGTATTATTTTTCATCATAGATGTAAGGCTGAAAAATGAACTATCATGAGATTTACCCATTTTTGGGATTATCATGGCGCAAAAAAAAAATTTGTTGCCGAAGCTAGCTGAATAATCTTTTACAAAGTTGGTAGATTACGTGTAACTGAAAAAGATAAAGAAAATTATATTAACTCAAACCCCTGCTTCACAAAAGCAAACACAATAATCACGAAAGAAATCAAATACGACACTCAAAAAATGATTGACCCAAAATGAAAAGAAGAATTCATAACAACAAAGAGAAAACGGAATAATCGAACAGAACCAATTACGAATCCATTTCAAAACCTATCAATAACATTCTATAAACTCATCCAATTCTTAATCCTGGATATCAACAGAAAAATCCACCAAATCAGCTCGGATAAACGAATCGTGACAAATACCGAAAATACCGAAAATGTGTTAAAGCATCGATGAATCCCTACTAATATTATAAATGCGAAAGTAACTCTGTCTGTCTGTTACGCTTTCACGTCTAAACCACTGAACTGATTTTAATGAAATTTGGTATAGAGATAGAGTTGACCTTGAGAAAGAACATAGGATTTATAGAGTTTTTATTCCGGACTTTTGAAGAGTTCTCTTGGAAACGCGATATAACCGACCTCGACGCGGGCGAAGCCGCGGGCGAAAAGCTAGTATAGGTATACTTTTGGAATCACTTTTCATTATGTGTATAATTATAGCATCTTTGATCGGGTTCAGTTCCCTGTAATATGGCGAGGGAAGTGATGGCTGACCCTTGCGTCATACTCGTGAAAGGGTGTTTGCGCTGGCTGGTCCGTCTGCTGACCTTGGTCTAAGTAGTTGATAGTTTAATTTCATAGTAGCTTTCATAGCCTTCTATTATTTTTTCATCTGGCACGGCATGCATACCCTTACATTATAATTGAAATTGTATATTGATTTTATTCGATATTGTAAACGGAAAGACTGGGGGGACTGCTGGGCAGTTTGTTACGCCGCCGTTGCTTCTCACTTAGAATGCGGTAAAGAGTGGGTATATTTCTGTATTATCCAATGTAATTTGACCTTCGAAACGAGCTACTATGTTATGCTGCGTTATTAAATACCTAAATTTTAATGGATTTTTGGTTTTGATCGTGATTTAAGTAAACGATACCATTGTATGAAGAATTGCGGAAGACTTAGCACGGTGGTTAAAGTTTAGATAGTAGGAGTCTACCTGTAATAATTCAGCAAGATATTAAATATATACCCGAAAAGTTTTAATCCATCCAAATCAGTGCACCTATTTAAGAGGTACGGTGCCTCGTACAGACACAAAGACAAAAATAGTCACATTGATACACACGCAAATTTATAACACCCTGTCTTACAGCGTCGGGGGTTAACAACAGTCGCTGAAATAAAGACTTCCCGAAACGCTATATTCTTGTAACTCCAACCGAAGGGACGCCATTTTATTTGTAAAACTAGTGTGTATTGTGAGATAACATCTAAAGATCCCCGCAGACGTTCGTGCGTGACATAACTTGGTGTTTTGTTTTAGATCACATTATCTCTATAAATGTATACAGATAGAACATTTGAGACAAGCGCGTGGCTATACTAGAGCTGCACAAATTGATCGATCAGAAGTTAAGCGACACTTGATGCGGTAGGTCTATGGATGGGTCACCATTTATGTCATAACGAGTTCTTCCGTGTTTCGGAAGTCCCGGCAAATTATAGATCCCGGCTCTTTAACTTACTTCTACGGCAACGACTACGTTTTAACTCATTAACGCATGAAAAGATTTTTACCTAACTTTTTACCGTCTTTAGAATAAAAGAAAAAAAAAAACAAATTATGTGTAGCAATATCTTTTGTCGTTGAAAATTGAATTGTATATTTTTCTGAGCAAAAATAACTTGTAAAGCCTACTCAAACATAAAAAAATACCGTAACGAAACCATTACTGCCAACGCGACCAAACAAAGCGACAAACACAACCGCCCCCAGACAAATCAAGTTACAATTACAAACGCAAATTTGTTCTTAGTCAACAGATCGTAAATCCATCTCGTAACAGCTAGACGGTGATAGTGAAACGGTAATGAGCCCTATTGGTGCGAAATCACGGGCGGATGGCGCCCGTGACAAATTCACTGCTACCATACTGATTTACGTTGAATTTATACTTAGGTTACGTCACTACAAATATTTACATTAACTTTAATACACTTATAGAAGTTTTGTTTGTCCTGTTTCACAATCACTGATGAGACACTATCTGGCAGTTGCATTGAAAGATTGGACTTTCTTTGTAGGAAAAAATCTGTTAAGTAATTTTACGCGAACTTATATTGCGGCTTATATTAAGTGTGTTTTAAATGGAAACAAAATATATTTCGTCATATTTTGTCCCGCAAACGTAAATTGATCAAATTACAATGAATGGAACTTCGCGTCACGCCACGATACACAATATACGCAAATAAAATATGAATATAATAATGTGTATCATTTCTTCACAATTTCGTAAAGTGTATTGTCAGACTGGGCAACGTAAAAAAAAAAAATGTTATATTTTTAATAAATGCGATTCTAGAAAATAGTATATTTTTTTGATCTACCACTCACATCGAGTTCAATATTATTCGTAACAAAAAAAATATCTCTTTGACAGCTCACTGAAAACATACTGCTTTAAAAATATGTTTTTTACCTTCAAAAGAACTGAACAACTATCATTTTTAGTAAATTTAATATTGAAATGTATAAAGTCAAATGAAATATTTCACCTTTCATTTTCCAATATGTTTAATTTATTACGAGACACCTAGAATGTTTTTGAAAGTTTTTTATTTATTTAAATTAAATTTGTTTCAAAATGTTTCTATTATAATGTACTTCATTTTAATTCGTAAAAGGTTATTTATATTACCTAAAGAAGTTAAAAATTGAAAATAATATGCATGTGTATTACGTCATTGCGTTCAGGCTGCAGTTTAATTTTGATACAACTTTCTTTTGTCATCTAAATGATAATTAATTTCGACAACTATTTCTTTTCTTTGATGTTGTTATTAAACCTTTAAATTTCACAATTATCAAACATTACCCATAGTTTTGAGTTGCCATACAACATACTTTGTAATACATTAGTATCAAAATCTTTGACTGTTTATTTTACCCATCAGGAAATTGTAACGTTTAACAAAATCTTACCAAAATGGAGACACTCGGGTAGCGTATACTAAGTATGTCGCGCCCTTCACCATTTCGCGTGGTTTTCAAGAAAACGCTAAGACATACAAATCTCAAACATGTTGTGGTTTTATTTTCTAACCTGAGGAACATTTTTTCACGGAAAAATAAAGACGTTTCGCTTCAGTAATTTTTGAAATAAATTCACGTTTCTTTGTTTTTTTCGATTGTATTTTTGTATTTGTTTTGTAATTCCTTTGTTTTGGTTGGAGAAGTGGTATAAAGATACTGCGACTCACAAATGCGGGCGACGGTTCGCGAGTTCGATTCCCGCATCAGACAAGCCTTTGCGTGATCCACACAGGCTAATTAAAGTCTTAGTGTCTTTGTGCAGATGACTGGAATTATTGAGAAACCCCCGAAATAATCTTTATTTTTCCGCCATTTTTGTACACTCACTTTCTTGTTTGTTTGTCGTTCCGGTTGGATTTTTGCAGCTCAATTTTGAGGCACTTTCCGATAAGCTAGCAGGCTGAAATGAGATTAAAATAGATGTAAAAATTTAACCAAACAAAAAACCTTTTGACGTTATCTATAGGTACCTAGTATCAACACCGTAATTTCTGCTATATAACAAAAGCATAGTTCGTGAACGAATTCAGATTCACCCAGTTTACCAGGCAAACTAAAGCCGATTGAATCATAATATTTTAATATTTCCTCCATAAAATTGCAATTTTCACGCGAACACAATTCGCAGTGACGTGTTGCAATAAATTAATCTTAAAACTTTAAATATTTAAAATTTATAAGCGATTACGCTGATGCACAAATTGGATGGTAAATATCTGATGAATGCTGTGACTCTATTTTTGTATCACACCTTTAAAATAAATAAATGCGGACAACATCACATACATTGTTCTGAACCCAAAGTAAGTTGCTTAAACACTTGTGTTATGAAATTCAGATACAACGAAGGTACCACAAACACCCAGACCCGAGACAATGTAGAAATGTGAATTTTTACATTGACTCGACCGGGGATCGAACCCGGGACCTCAGAGCTAGCGACACCTTGAAACCGGTGCGTACGCCACTTGACCACGGAGGTCGTCAAAATCAAATCTTTGTACATGTATTTTGTCATGCACATACAGTGTCATACTTTCAGATTCATAATATTAGAGTCATCACAATATTGCTACGTCTCGAACACAATTTCGAACATTAAAAATAAATATCTAAACATTGTATCTCCTTCTAACTCAAACACAAAGAAACAAATACGAAAAAAACCCATCAATTTAACCCAAAAATATTCCAAACTACACACGATAATGCATAGCGGGGTACGAAAGACCATTCGGAGCCCTTGAGACGAAGATCTCTGAAACGCAAAGGGTTGCCTTCAGGGACGTTATAGGGAGAACTCAATGTCAAAAAACCCATATTTTGGTAGAAATATGTTGTTTTGGTAAAGGCGTTTTTTAAGTTAGGTATGGTTGAAACTATGAATCGTTTTAGTAGTTCTGAATAAACAGGTTATTTAAAAACACATTGATATTGAACCATCAAATTTTTGGCCGCAGCAACAGTTGCTTAACTTCGATTTTTATTCTCATTGTTTTAACAACAATAGAAATCATCATTACAACATCGGTAAAACTTTAAAGTACACGGTTGAAAGGATAAAGCCTGGCGACGGGCCTTACGTTTTTACCCTGTCTTTAAGGAACAATAAAAAGGCATTGCAGTATAAAAAATTGACCGAAAAAATAACAGAAAGTCTTCACATTTAAGAATTCATAAAAAAAAATCCTGACTTAAGCCTAGATATTTGCGATAATTACTTAGTTATAACAATGTACCATCTATAAACATACACTCAAAACATTCCCCAAACGATACAACAACAATATTTAACTCAATGTGGGGTAACAAAATAACATCGCTCTATCCTTATTTCTGAACTAGTTTTGCCCCGCAATCTTACCCATCACTTATTAGACAATATTTTATTAGACATATCGTAATTCGCATGGGGTGGGACCAAAAGGCCCAGGATTGAAAATTGGGAAAAAATTTGGTTGAGGCCTTTGCCGAGCATTAGGGTCTAGTGAGCTAGATGAAAATGTAACCTATTTCAAGGGTCTACAGACGTCTGCAATAGCTTCCCCTGTACAATTTAACATCTTATTTTTGAAATAAAATGTCAAACTTTCAATAAGGGTTTGCAGAAATTGGTCGGAAATAGGGAGTAGAGTTACTGTTTATTTTCAGCCAACAAGAGTCCGGCGTAGCGTGCCTACCCTAGAGTGAATAAAATCCATGAGGATTGTTACTGAGACACTATAATGTCCACCAGCGGCATCCACACCAATTTTTCAGTTTTGATACTAAATTGGTCTATTCATAAGAGAATAAACAAGTATCTGAGACCTAAGTCACCCCCGTCTCACTACTTCAATCAATTCAGCCTACCGGACTCCACTAATGGACAAAGGCCTCCCCAAGTTGCACCACAACACTAGATTCTCCGCTTTCCGCATCCAATCCTTTTTTATGTCATCAGTCCATCTGGCTAGGTCCTACACTGCGTTTTCCAATTCTTGGTTTCCACTCTTGATCTCGTCTGGTCTATTGATCATCGGTCCTTAGACAGACATGGCCAGCCCACAGCCATTTCAGCTTGCTAACTCCACAAGCCTTACTACTTACATACCTCAAAAGCAAAAGGTGAAAACAAACATACGAAACCATAAATTGTCATCTGTTTATTATTGTTACCTCAATTATGAGGAAAATGCTTAATAGTTAGGAAAACAGATTAGATGGTTCCAGGCGATAGTTATGGCAATCTGTTACCAATTAACCACCGGAAGATCGGTTAGTTTACGCTATAATTGATAATTGTTTGACGTATTTGCTGAGGGTATGTCATTTCAAGATACGTGTTTGGGTATGTAGATAACGATGTGTTTTGGAGGAAACTGTAATTAATCGTTCGCTGGATTGAAAAGAAAATATATCTTCGTGAGAGGCTAGAATTTTTTATGATTGTTATAAAAATGTTGCTAAAAAGCTATTTTTTTTGTTGGGATTTTACTCCTTTTTAAAGTTGTCATAACGCTAAAATATCTAAACCAATTTTAATCAAATTTGTAAAGGTAGGTTACACCCTTGATTGAATATTATGGGCTATTGATATTAGTATTAAGGAACATAATAATAAATATTTCATTAAAAAAAATAACATACCAGATTACTGCAAACCTAACCTCCTTGTTTTTTTTGTTAAGGCGAGGTAATCTTCATGGACACCCACTCATTCGGGGGTGGAAATGGGTAGTTTCAGACGTTTTTGTGTCGGTGTATGGCAATGCTTCATACAATGCAAACCTAACCTACGAAAATACAATCCCCTTTCAAAACAAAGTACAAATATCTCCAAAACGTATACAACCTCCTTCGTTCTTATACCTTACACCACACAATGCCCAAGAGCCACCACGTTTGTCAATGTCTTAATATCTCAATGTTATGATTTTAATAATCCTCGGATGGTAAGCTATCTCCCATCTCTTGTTTCGCAGCAAATGTATGTTATTCTGAACGGAGGATAAGGTTTATATTGGATAGGGTAATCTTTGAAGGGATGGAAGTGTAGTAGTAGTTTTTGTTTTTTTTAGGGTAAAAACAGACTCGTTCTAAGGCTCTGCTGTGTGACAGTTATAATTTAGGCAGATGATGAATTATACTTAAAAAAAGATCGAGGTTTAGAAATTTGCTCGTGGCTAAGTAATAACTGCATAAGCGGGTTGGGGAGGTCAGATAAGCAGTCGATCCTTGTAGAACTCTGGTACTTAGCTAAAAAGGCTAGGTCGATATTTAGAAATTTTGTTATTACGATAATGAGTTTGTGCGGCCGCAAAAGCGATAGCTGACCATGTTTTGTTGCCAAGTCAAATTAAAACAGACTTAATTATGATCCTTCTATGTTTTCGGCCTCCGATATTTTATAAGGTTCAAGAATCAAGAATATTTATTTGTTAAACATAGGTTACAACGAAGATAAATAATCAAATATTAGCATACTGTTCTGTGACTTAGTGCACTCATGGAAAAATTAATCAAATTCATTTGATCCCATCGAAATGTAACATATCTTTTAGAGACCAATCTTGAAATTGAATCTTTAAAAAGCACAAACAACCACAAAAGTCAACTCCATAAAAAAAAACTACACCTACCTACAACCTTCAATATTAATAACTCTATCCTAACAGAACCCGATTTCAAGAGGAATTATGAATAAATCTTACCATAATACTCGATCTCGCTCGATCGCCATACCATTTCGATAAGAGTAAATGAGCGATAAATCGTTACATTTTCCCACATTACTCGATAAATCCTGAAGCGTTTGTTTGTTGAAATCGCTCGGAAAATCTATCGTCGATAAAACTGAGTGCGGTCGAATGCCCTACCATTGAACTTCAAGACGTAAATGATTAATGTATCACTTGTGCGTGTTTCAAGTGAGTTTTGAGTGAGATTTCTTGTTTCATTTTTGTTGAGATTTGTTTTTGATATTCTCGCTCTTAAGATTCCATTGTGTTGCTAAGGGCGTTGCGTCTGAAGCACTTACCCACTTCAGTTGGCTTAGATTTTTCTTTGTTGTGAGTTATTTGAATGGTGATTTTTGTAATTTTATATTATTATCACCATTACTAGCACTGTACAATAATATTTAATATTACTCATTTTTCATAATCAACACTTGTCGTCACAAACTTACTGTAATAAAAATGTAATTATGAAATTACATTTTGTACATACAATCACAACGATGACGTTGCAAGGTGCTTTAACAGCCAATTTGTATAGAAAGTGATATGGTAATGAGAACTCATAGTACCAAACGCATTACCGAGCTCAGATCTATTACTAGAAACTATTGCTACCTTTGAGATCACTTACTCGAAGCCAGATATAGAACTCTCTAAATAAGACTCACAAATGAATACTTAGTACAGGAATATACCTTAAAGTTTGGGTGCTGTTTGCTTTTAGAAACGTCCAGTTTGTTAAAGTATCTAGATACGCTGTGGCGTTTCACGCCAAGTTCCAGTAACTGAACTGGTGAGCACTTTTGACCTCTTCAACTCGATGACTCAAAAACTATTTCACACAAATCTGCATTCATCACTCAAATTTTGCTCCTAAAAAACTTATTCTACAATGAGTTTTAAAAAGAAAATTAAATGACATTTTATGTTGTTATAAAAAATACATCAATTACCATTGAACATGGCACCCAAGTCAAAAAACAAAGGCATATTGAACTTGGCTCTTATTTGACATTTGTTTTCGATAGGATATTTTCCTCTATTACTGCCTCTGTACCATATTACTGCATTCTTAATAAATTTGAGTTGTTAATTCAGCCGATATATATTTTTGTTCCCATATTACTTTCTCAGTTTTATTACAAAGTAAGAGAATACATTTTAAAACTACACAACTAACAGGTGGTCTTAATAAAATAAGGGCTAGGCTTATCGTTAATAAAATACCCGAAGTATGCTCATTAAATTATTAAACCCGTGCTCTTAATATTGTAAGGTTAGTCTTTAATCGATGCTAAAATATACTTGTTATTGCTCTTAAAACTGTCAGATCATTTTGTGACCCAGGTGCTCTGTGGTGACATAACCAAGGACTCTTATTGACTTAAAAGTCATCAAATGGTCCCAAAAATCCTCGAAATCTTGAAATAATTATTTCTCCATGATCGGCGTTTGTTTATCTATTGGTGACAATTCACGGTGATTTTTTAGTCGTCTTACAAAAGGAGCCCAGTTCATGTATCCGACGTAAAATACCTCTAGGCGCGATTTTTTTTTTTATCATCACCTAAGATAATAAGTATGAAGAAAAATTAAACAAGAGAAATCTGAAAATACTCTTAAAAACCGGCCAAGTGCGAGTCGGACTCGCGCACCGAGGGTTCCGTACAAACCTGCAAGGTTTACAAAGTTCGTTCATTACGACAATCGAGTCATATAAATATATATGACTCGATTGTAAAACGTTGCTTCATGCCAAATTTCAAGATTTTAGGTCGACTGGAAGTACCCTTTAGGTTTTGATTCCCTTGCGAGTACTCGCGCGTTTCAAAATATGCAGCTTAAATTGCTGTTTCTTTTGATTGCGTTGACATAGAAGTTTGATTTTGTTACAGCTTAAAGGTATTATAGACCTGAGTATTTGGTATGAATTTCAATTTAATACCTCTACGCGTTTATGAGAAAATAGGTAGTAAGTTTAAAATTATTAAAAAAAAATTATTATGTGATGTAACTAAAAATTTAAGGTTTTCGGAATTTTTCCTTTATGTGTGCTATAAAACGTTGCTTCGTGCCAAATTTCAAGATTCTAGGTCGACTGGAAGTACCCTTTAGGTTTTGATTCCCTTGCGAGTACTCGCGCGTTTCAAAATATGCAGCTTAAATTGCTGTTTCTTTTGATTGCGTTGACATAGAAGTTTGATTTTGTTACAGCTTAAAGGTATTATAGACCTGAGTATTTGGTATGAATTTCAATTTAATACCTCTACGCGTTTATGAGGAAATAGGTAGTAAGTTTAAAATTATTAAAAAAAAAATATTATGTGATGTAACTAAAAATTTATGGTTTTTGTAATTTTTCCTTTATCTATGGTATAAGACGTTGCTTCGTACCAAATTTTAAGATTCTGAGTTCACGGGAAGCACCCTGTAGGTTTTGATTCCCTTGCAAGTGTCGAAAATTTGCGGCATAAACGGCTGTATCTTTTGATTGCGTTGCCTTAGAAGTTTGATTTTTTCACAGCTTCAAGGGACAGTAGACCTGAGTAATTGATATAAATTTCAGCTTCATACCTCCACGCGTTCCCGAGAAAAAGGGTCTTGACAGACGGACGGACGGACGGACGGACAGACGGACGGACAGACGGACAACAAAGTGATCCTATAAGGGTTCCGTTTTTTCCTTTTGAGGTACGGAACCCTAAAAATGATAAAAACGCCGCCGCCCTCGCCCCTCACCATTGTAACAAGGCTCGGACCGCGCTCGCAACAGAGCTGTGTTTCAAAAAAACTATGAATTGCATCATAATATTTAATAAAAATTGCATTTTAAATTTATTCAAATCTCTTAATATCTATTTTTTTATCATGAACGTGTTCCAGTCATTGGATACATGAACTGGGCTGCTTTTGTAAGACGACAAAAAAATCACGGTGTATAGGTGTAAGGTATTATAATAGTGTTTATTTTTGGAGTTAAAGCCACAATAAAATAAAATTTTATCAAAATCGGATAACCTTTTCAGAAAATGAATGATATTAAATGATACATTGATGACTCAAGCATATTTATCGGGATTGCTCGACTAGTTTCGGACCCAACCGGAGTCCTTAATCATAAGCTGAAGCGGCGAGGTTGCGAGTCGAACCAGTTGGCTCCGAAACTAGTCAGGCATTCATCATTAAATAGTTACCGTAAGAAAATAAATGCTTTATGAAAGCATAATAGACAGATCTACTTTCACATTTATAATAAGTTCACCATTTATACCATTAAAACATTAACCCAAGGAACAAAACATGAAGCATCAAAGATCATTTAATATAAAATAAACCATATTATTTCTTCGCAAGAACGCAAATATTTCAGTTAACAAAGGAATTCAGAAGCGGCTATCCGAGGCATTTATCGGTCAGAATATTTATTTTAAATGGTTTATTGTGAAAATCCTGCTGTAACGTTGGAGTTTGTTCCGTATTATGGCTGTACGGATAGCCGAGTGGTTGAGGTCATTACGCCAAACCTGTCGCGAGTTCGATCCATGCGTAAGAGAAGTATTTGATCCACGAATGTTGTCCATGAAAATTGTCCTGAGTCTGGGTGTCTTTGTGCATTGAATGTTTGTGAAACCCCCGCGACACAAGGATAAAAGTCCTTAATGCGGGAGTTGTTTAACAAAAAAATAACCTTGAGATAACTATTTTCCCAGCTATGGAGGTCAGCTTCCAGGATCTATTACTACTTTAAGTAAAACTATTGCAGTGTGGAAGAGAGATAGCACACTACTCTCGCTTGCACTACTGCTTTAAAAGATAGTATTTTGTTTGAATGGGTTTTAGATTGTGTATTTTGAATAAAATTATTGTCTATATTACCGTTGATACTCATTTTGCAGTGTAACGCAGAATGCCATAGTGAAACTGGTTGTATTTTTTTTACTGAATCAAAATCAAATCTTATTATTTTTAGTTTGCCTAAAACTTACGACAGTTTATTTTACAGATCTACGGGTCTCGTTTTGCGGTTCGTAAATCATTTTTTGAACAACGATAATAAATTAATATCAATCTTAAGTTAAAGAAATAATCAGAGGTTGTATGCTGATGACAAAAGATTTAATAAGAAAGTTGTCCCTCCACATCAAAACCAGTAGCGCATCCTATCGATAAGAATCAATTAATTCGGGACATACTAATTATAATTACTTATTAACTATGGTTAGATAACCATCTAAAGTGTCCGACTATGCGTGTGAAAAATTTTGTCAATTAAAATTATGGGATAAACCATAGGAGACGAAAGTAGAATAAAATATGTTTAATATGATTGTTTTGGTTATTAAAGTTTTAGTGTTATTTTGAATTTCTGTGGGGATTATTATTGGTTTTGGGGAAAGAATTACATGAGTTAGATTTTATTGCGCCGTGCTCTATGATTTTGCCCGCGTTCAGGACGTTTTCACACAACATTATTTCATCGAAATTTCCATTGTTTTTTTCCCAACTTTCATCAAATTTATTTTGATCCAAACCGTTAATATATACGCTTAAATTTTGTTGAAATCGGTCAAGCCGTTTTGCATATTTTTGCCGCTAAAAGATAGATATTGCAGTACTGGCATAATTTTTTCGTTCATAATTTTTACATTTTTCCTCTTCCGAATTGAAATACTCGTAGTAAGTCAATAATCTCCTTATTTTTGGAGTCGTATGCATCCTAATTCCTATCATTAAGGCGAGTATAACAAGACAGACGGACAGACACATGCTGTTATATTATTAAATACACAATCCAAGTTCGTTGTCAAGTTGGTAGATATTATCTCAACAAGAGCGGATGACTGCCCAATAAAACTGTGATTTAGATTTAATTTAGATAATTTGAATCAAGTTTTTTTGCTGTACAAATTATAAATATTGATTTGAGTGTCTTATTATTGCGTATTGGTACTTGTGAAATGACTAGTATATTTGATACCATGCCAAAAGGTATGAAAAAATCTTATAACATTAGCTTGCTTCTAAGCCATATATATATATATATAGAATTTTAATTCATTACGATAAAATAAACTGCGGCACTAAAAAAAAACAGAAATCAAATCGTATGGTCAAAAATTGAATGCAAAGGTGGTCTGGCAAAATTCTGACGAATCGTGATATTTTAACATTTTATTTCAATTTATTACTGTCGAAGACACTTATAACCAAGATGGGCTTTCAGCAGATTGTAAAGATCATAATACTTAGTATTCTTTAAATTGATTTCCGCCCCAACCGCTGTGTTTTCCTTCAGCCAGTTTGCACGGAACCCTCAGTACCTAGTCCGGCTTGTCCTTTACCGATTTTTATATCCAACTGCAGTTTCCATGCAAAAAAAGTAAAAATATTCGTTTACCTGTTGTGTAACGTACACATTTATTTCCCGTCTAGGTTTTACCGCCTGCAATATTTCATGGATGTAAAGCGCATGGACTAAGGTATAAAGTCCGGGTAAAAAATAGGTATTACATACAATAGGTATTAATACAGAATCTGTATTATATCGTACTTGATAAACGACCAAAATGTAAACACCTATCAATAAAATTCAAAGATTTTTTCTATGATTATTAAAATGATACTATTTAGCTATTTGACGCTGTTTTACAAACATAAATAATAGTGTACCTATATGATTTAATGGTGATAATTTATTTTTAAAACAGTAACTTATGTAGTTTCTTATCGCTTTTTCTCGATAAGAACGATATTTTTCAACCCTGCACCTAGTTCTATATACTATTATTGTAACGTTTTGAAAGTGCCTGGAAAACGACCTATTTAAAATAAAAGTATGTATGCCTATATTTTCCGAACGACTATACCAACTCGAATTACTTTTTAAATGTATTAGGAAACCGGTATCGTAATTACATTCATGAGTCCAAAACTTCCCTGACATATTGCGTTTAGTTCTAAGTTCTGTTAATCAAGCCGGCCTATTTTCCCCAGATTAAAATTGATACAAGCTTGAGGCAACGCAGACATTAGTTAGATCAAAACAAAGCCTATTTGAGGCTGCTATACCCATAAATCGTTAGAAATCAACCCTTGTTTATTTCTATGCAAATTCGTCCTTTGTTATCTGTACCCAACAATGATTCAAATACATACACTGAAAACACAACCGTGTAACAAAAGGATAAAGTTCATTTTTGTCTACATTAAAACTTATTTCGACGCGATATGGAAGCGTAGTGTTGCTCCACCTTTGTGTGTTTAAGCAAAATTCGTCCTTATTGCTTAATACATTCAGTTGTTTTTTTGTTTTGTGATAAAACATCATGACTTAATTTACACCTGTAGAAAATATTGAGGAGTGGAATTGTTTGAGATTTTACGTCCTGATAGAAGACAAAGGGGTGATGACGAGGTGTTGTATGTTTGTAACGTTTTTGTGATGGTTTGAAAGATGTCATCAAATATGTTTAAGTATTTTTGCTGTTTAGTTTATTTCTTTATGTTACCAATTTAATGGCTTCCAGCTTTAGTGTGAAGAGGCTTTAAATGACAGGACAAAATAGCATAGAGCCAAAAGAGGAAAAACTGAGCCCAGAAGTATGAAACCAAATGGCTTTATTTGCAAACACAAACAGTGATTTAAAAGTACCTAAATAAATATACAGATTTTTGCTGCTATCCCAATGAACACCAGAAACAGTTTTTTGTAAAATCCTTTGAATTAAAGTAATTATGCTCATTTCAATCAGGCACCTAAGAACATTAATGGCACCTGTCCTTCCAAACAGAAACTGCCAACGCAGATTTATTAAATGCCAAAAATTCATGACACGACTGACAGACGATTAATTACCTTCATTTTCTTCCAAAGTTTAATTACAATAACAGCTGATTTGATTATAGGCCAGCAAAAGTCAAGGCAATGTCAGATGATGAATTTTGACTTTATTTTGATTAACGCTCAAATTAATATCTTGTGTTGATAGGTATAGGATAGAGTTTTGCAATGTGATCTGAGGATGTTACGACGTTTTAAAACTGAAACTTTTAAATGCATAGGAATCACTTTTTTGACAAGTGACGTGAGTTTTACTTTTTAAGCTCAAATGCATGTAACAAAACTAACAACATATTTTATTTGAAAGATATTACAATTGCATCCCTAAAAGGGATTTTTTTAAAAATAAATAATTGTACTGGATATGGCAAGTCTGTTTCCATGTTGCTAATAATTTTGTAATTTCTGATGGAAGTAAACGCTCAAAATAATGATTACTATAGGTATTTTAAATGGCGATCAATTTATATTTATTTCCTTACCATCAAATCACCCACTTTTTCCTTATCAATTAACCCTCCTATTTTCCTTCGATCATCAAAACTTTTTTACATAATTTAAGGGTAGGTATCTAACATCATTATTCTTAATTGTCAAAATCCAATCCGATGTAAAAAATTAAACGTCAATCAAAGGGTGGGCCTTAATTAAAAAGCCGGACATCTTTTGATGTTTAAGGGAAAATTTTCCAGAATTTTCCAAACTCAATTAAGGGGAAATGCTATGCTAATCCTTGGCGGGATAATGAGGAAATGTCTTTCTTCCTGGACATTCGCTTTCTTTTGTTAATCGAATAAGATTTCTTGGCATCACTGATGTATATGATGAGGAAGCATCTTATGTTTGCTGGGAAAAAGTAATTGAATGTATTACAAGGTTTATGTACTCCAACACAGTTCTTTTACACGATTTTCTTTCGCTATATTGCCAATTAATTGACTTGAAGTTGTAGGTGTTTTTTATCTTGCTCAATAACTTCTTAACCATCGACCGATTATAAAATTGTCGTCCTGAACAATGGTCTACTTTGGCCACCCTGGAACCACCCTTACTCTATCGACCTTGGACCCAGGCATATCTTACTGAAGATTTTGTAATCCGCAAAATATTCTCAATTCAAATATACCCGCGCTTCTATTTTACAACGAGCCAGTATTGGCGCGAACAGTAACTATATAGGTTTTATGAATGAGGTTGCGAACTATTTTTCACCAATGAGGTTTTATTTATGATTTAGTTATTTATTCTCATGCTCATCTCCGACATATATAATATCATACGTTCTTACTTAACAATGATCTTCCTTCTCATATACCTAGTTAACATACAACCTGGTGTCAGAGGTTAAGTCCTCTCTAGGCTTCAACATAATATCTAGCCTATCCTTTTAAGAGTTGAAACAACACCACATAACGAAAACACAACATGTTGAGTCAAAGTCGCATCTTAACTTTACTTTGAAAGTAACACTTGTATAAATATATACGGAAAAAGAATAAAAAAGTTAAAAGGTCCACGGGACCGTCTAATTAAGAGGAATTTGTTGCGCCGACAGACTTTCAACCCTTCAGTGGTCCGGCGTGGGAAGAATTAATTCATTTGGTCTATATGACCAGTGGGTTGACATGGTACGGCCACATGATAAAAAATGTACAAAAGATCCATTTCGGGATCGGGTTGAAAAAGTCGTGAAACGTCAGGCTGTTAAATGACAAAGCGTATATCGATTTATTTTTCAGGTTTTATGAGTTTGGGTTTATTTTTAAGTGCTGTAAAATGGTGACAGGTTTTTTAGGTCTACGGAATAACGGGTGTAATTTTAAGGAATCCGTACTTATTTTTATTATTAAGGCTCCGCTGTCTGTCCTTCCGTTTGTCACTAAGTTGTATCTCATAAACAGAAAAAACTAGACACTTGCGTGCTTTTAGAGATGATGTATTTTTGTTGACGTTGTAGCAACAAACGAAAAAGAAATCTATTAATAAACTGTTGGTACGGTCAGGTGACCCTTTTTTACAGAAGTTTCAGTGTCGCGAGTCCAACTCCTATTAGATAAAATTCCTATTAGATACGTAGAAAGTGTGAAATTAAAATTTTTAGTTCGTTTTTTGGTTTTATGTAGATTTTTTCAAAGGCATCTTCAGAAACGTGTGATTCAGGGGACTTAAAATAGTTGAAACCGGGTTGTACATGAAATATTATATATTTTTGTAAAGTAGTAGTATATGTTTGACTTTGTAAAGTTAGCCTTTTGAATATTATTTTGTATTGTACAACTGTGCATTTACAGAGTAGGCTGCAAATTGAGAGAATTTTTTAATGTTTCATCTGTGTTGAGAGTTCAAATGTGTTTTTAATGCAATTTTGTAATTAGTTTATGGCCCTTTGGGACTGATGTGACTTTCTACTGAAAATAATTAGGGTTTATTGCCGTAATTTGTCATTTATAAGAAGGGTGATGATGGTCTTTCAAAGTAAAAGGTTGTCACACATTTTTGGGACTTTAATTACGCTACGATACTGGTTGCAATTAATTTTTTTTTGACTGGACTAGGATTCTTGCGTGGATATAAAAAGTAAAAATCAATTTAGCTCCTCACTTAGATAATATAATTTAAAATGTTGTGAAAATGTGACGTCACTTGTAAGTTGCATTCACTATATTTTGAACAATTTATGTTTTGCGGGATAACATAAAATATAATAAACAATATTTTATTTTGCGTTAAACTACGCTACTAAAGACTTGTGCAGGAAATTCTTAAATGCAACTCATTGAACTATGTTCCACAGGGTAGATAAAGGCTCTATTTGAGCCAGTTTACTAGTTTCTCCTAACATAACACCAAGCAAACAGTTTATCGTAAAAACGGGAAACTCTACGTCTGAAATTGAAAAGAATTTCCCCTTAAATATTTTCATAAGAAAAACGGCTATTGAAAATGCACATTAATTAATGATTTTTGTAATACAGGTCCTAATATACTATTCTCTTTGTGTTACAGACAGCTCGTCATAAAATAAAGCTGCCTTTGAGCTTCAGTAGGTATTATTAATAATTAACTTTGCGACAAGCGAGAAATTCAAGGCTCTAACAAAGTATTTGGAAAATATTATTTTGGTTTGCGAATTTTTTGGTCAAAAATACTTCTTGACAATCGAATGATACAAAACCTAGCACACTTATAGAATTTGTTTTATCGAAAAGATATAGAGGAATCTATAGGAAGGAAGGCCAATCATTACCAGTTTTTCAAGAGTAATAAGGAAACACATTTATTTTGGTGACCACATAACATTATTGCAATGGCTTCCAAACTGGGCTGGTGGTGGTCAAAGAAACTTGGCAACAAAACAACACAATTTCATTAATTAAGTATAATTTATCTTCTCAAGTACTTTAAACTAAAGTTTTACATAGCAGTGGCTTGGTAACAAGCGGACATTTCCAGACATGGTTCAAGGAAACCTAGAAGTTCTGGAAACCAGTCTAGACTCTTGACCCTAACTCTAAATTGACCTAACTTTAATATAGTAGTAGAAGATAACATTTAACTTCGAAGACAAACTGAAAGTTTTGTTACAGGTAAGTTTAGGTAACGGCGCTTAGGAAGTTAATATTTATTGACTTTGTTTATAGAATCTTGGAATCTTAGTCAATATTATATTCAAGATGATTTAGTTAAAATTATGGTAGGAAACAAGGAGCACGTGGCTAAGCTATATTCACGCGGTTGGTCCGTAGATGGGTGACCATCTTTATCATAACGAGTTTCTCCGTGTTTCGGAAGGCGTTAAATTGTGGATCCCGGCTGTTATTCCTACATCTTTGACAGTTGTTACAAGTTAGTCAGAGCTTGAAAAGTCTGACTACCAGTCTAACCAAGGGGTGTCGTGTTGCCCAGGTAACTGGGTTGAGGAGGTCAGATAGGCAGTCGCTCCTTGTACAACGCTGGCAAACAAATATTATTTAGTACTAATCAAAATGTTTGGAGAATATTATTTTCTTAGAGATTTTGAGAAGGTTATGACTACCTCTATAAGTAGGTACAGTAGTCTTGAATTAAACTGGTTTTCAAACTTTTTTCCATTGAATGCCCACTGGAACAGCACAAACCAGACAAACATATTTACCAGTTTTAGCTAGTTATTTAAACTAGAAGAAGACTTAAAACGCTTTGCAACCAAAGCAATAACTTAGCTCTGAGGAACTTTGTCTAATTACCAAACTGATGGTCACCCATCCAATTCCAAACCTCAACAAGCGTTGTTTAACCTCATCAAACAGTTTGCAATCTCAAACCCCAAAAAATAATACTATAAACTCAAAATTACCTACAGTAACCAAGTCACGTGGATACAATCTTTCTTTTTAATCTTTTATGAACAGCGAAAAGATAAAATGTTATCCTTTCCTTTTATCGTAAAAGGAAGTGCTGTACGGTTCAATCAATTCGCCTAATTTTATTTTTCTTCGTTCATTTCTATCGTATTCAATTGAGATGACTAGTTTCGTTATGTTTTGGTTTAAGAGAAGTGGTATTGGGTGTTTTTCTCTTCGTGTAGTGTATAGTAGTCCTCGCCTATTTAGTCCCACTGCTGGGCATAGGCCTCTTCCTGTTTAGGGAAAGAAGCAACCCTTTCCTGCATTTGATCACCGATGTTTTCTTGTTAATGGGTATTTTTTAATAAGTGTCGCTGAACCTCGACTTTTTTGTTGTTTTGATCCCGGTTTGCCGAGATCATTAAAGTGACAGTTGTAAAGTAATATCCATGTCGCTAGCACGGTTCATGAGATACAGCCTGATCACAGACGGACGGACAAAGAGGGCTTTAGTAATAGAATTCCGTTCTTTATCTGTTAGGTAAGGAAAAAAGAACTGGTTTAGTATGAATACTGCGCAAGTACAACGACATGTTTTTCAATGCAATTAAAATGGTATTAAGTTCATCAAGTATTGTTTATGCTCTCCAAGACTACAAACTACTCAAATAAAATATATTTACTAACAAATATGATAAATCAAGGTTTTAAACGTTCATCTCATTGTACTGAAAACCCACTCCATCGTAATTAAGTAACAAAAGCTAAGTAATTATGCAAGGGACGAAACAATCTACTAGGTGTGTAAAGAATTAAGAGTAATGGAAGTGGCTCGTACTACTTCATTCACATTTCAAGTCACTACTTAAAGTATCATCCAAATATCAGGGTACTTATTTGACAAAAAAAAACTGTATAGTCCAAATGACATATTCCCAGAAATTATTGGATACGTACTTTTGTGAAGATGCGAAGGATACAGTGATTTAAAATCTCATGTGACGTCACTTACCAGTACGCTTTATATTATCACGTGATGTTTGTACTCAGACCATCATACATTTCATAATCTTCAGAACTTTTAATCTTCTTTCCTTTTTAATGGTGTGACAAAATGAAAAATACGTATCATTTTTTTTTTTGAAAACTTGCCTGAAACCGAGTTATAGTATGAGATTTAGTCAAACACCCTATTAGATCAACATGGTCCACGACCTATGCGAGAATCATAGGTGCCTAAGACCATCTTTTAAGGTATAAACAGAACAATATTTACGAGGCTCTGTTTCGTCCGTTCCGAGCTAACTACCCTTGGAATCTGAATCCTATAAAAGAAATAAGACAGCATTTGAACTATTAAATGGTAATGTAATTATCATGAACTAGCTGTTGCCCGCGACTTCGTCCGCGTGATTAGAAGATATAAGTAAGGAATTTTTGAACGGAAGCCCTCGAAGATAAATAATTTTCCCTGTTTTTTCCACATTTTCCATTATCGCTCTTATTAGTCGTAGCGTGATGGTATATAGCCTTAAATCTTCCTCGATGAATAGTCCATTCAACACAAAAAAAAAATTCAATTAACCAGTAGTTTCTGAGATTAGCGCGTTCAAACAAACAAACTCTTCAGCTTTATATATTAGTGTATATAGATTAATCAATCGTTTAGCATAGTGTGAATCGTGAAAGCGGATTGCCTAAATTGCATTACGTCATCCTACATCGCATTGCTATCTGTATAGTATACTAAACCAGCTTATTAGATTACATCAAGTTTTAGGGTTTTATAGAACTCTGTGGGTAATTGGGGAAAGAGTGTAGTGGTATATTTTTTGGTAACACATAAAAGGAAAAACGGAACTCTACTACTGAGTCTCCGCTCTCTGTTCGTTTATCACCAGTAGACTGTATCTCATGAAACGTAGCATGACCGGTTTATTCTCTTGTATTTATGCACCTTTATTTTACTGATGAGTTTGGTTTATTACTTTTTTTTCTACTTAAGCTATAAACATTAAATTTTGTCCATGTTTTTGTGATCTCTTGAAACCGAAAAATGCCATTTGTTGAACTTTCACAGTCGTTTAGTTTATGCCACAAAAAACACAACCATAACAACTTCCAGAAAAGCAAAAACTTTAAACCTAAACCCATCACTTCCAGTGCTTTTCACTTCGCTATTTTGCCAGTGACATCGGCGGGCGCGGGTTAATTCCATTAAAAGATTAACAAACCGCAGGAGCGCTGAGATCGACTCAGACTATGCAAATGATGGGGAGGGGCTATATGGTGTTGCCAAACCCATATGATCGAACATTGTTGGCAATAAAAGGGTTGAGTGAGTTAGGGTTTAGTTGCATTCAAGAATTGATTAAATAGTTTTGCAGGTGTAGAGGTGATAAACCTGTATTTTGGATAAATACTCGCCCATGTCACCTATGTCTGACTAGAAGAATGCTAGCAAACTTAATGAACAGTAAATTGTGTTTTAGGGTTTAGAATTCAGGTATTGATTAGTTGGTTATTGATAGGCATAGACAAGATAACGGCTTCACTGCAAATCAGTTATCTTGTCGAAAAGTATGCTACAAACCTTACCTACTTGGTAAAGTAAAAAAAAGTAATTACCCTTTATTACATCAGTTATGGTCAAAACCGGTCCAGCCACTTTAGAGATTAGCCGGAATAAAAATACGGACAGACAGACAAAAATCTATACCGTATAAACATTCATTTACCCGTGGTTAATAATGGTTATTTCAATATACATACAGACACTCCAATATTATACTAGTAGGTACATATATCTGTATAGATATCATACAAGGATAGTTTTTTTTTCTCAAATTATATAAAAGTACATGACAATGATCATTTCACAAAACCTTTCCCAAAAAATCAAACCACGACCTAGTGGTCTCCCAAAAACCATTTCTCATTACAGCATACTGCCAGCTCATTCGCTACACATGTAACAAACCACGAAACAAAAACGCAACAAATTTCCACAGATTTCACTCAACCCCAGAATCGCAACACAATTCAAACCTTCTAAAGCAAAATTACAGATGTGAGAAAGAGAAAAAGCTTTGTGATACGTAGCGCCTTGTCCTGCTCGCTCAATGCAATGAAACTTTTAAGAGCGATGGTAGGGGTAGAGTCCAAACCTACACAACCTTCAAAAGCAAAATTACAGCTGTGAGAAAGAGAAGCTCTTTACACCATGTAGCGTTGTCCCGCTTGCACGCTGTTACAACTTTCAGGGGTGAGTGTAATGGTCCCGTTAAATACTCAAAACCACAATTCTTTTAGCGGGTAACATCACTCTACGTATATTAAGCGGCTTAAAGCTCTTGTTGCGGGTTTAATGACAAGTGAAGCGCTAGTTGCACTGAATACCATAGTTTATTGGTTTTTGAAACGAGTATTTCTGTGTTTTTGGTGGGATTGTGGATATTGTGAAAGCTTTCATCATCTTTTAGGTTCTTTTGGATTCTTCTTCGATATATTCTCTTTTTTTTTCAAATGTACCTAGATACTTTGTTACATTGACTCAGATTCATATTAAATTGATTGTATTTTTAAAGCCGGTTCCATAGCTTTTTTTTTTAAGATATGTCTTTGCATCTACAATGTAATGATATGAGGCCACGGTTCGCTCACGCGTATTTATAAGGATTAGCTCATGATTAAGGACTCCGGTTGAGTCCGAATCTAGTCGGGCAATTCCGAATTTTTAACTAGGTATTAAACTTTTATTTTAGAAAAACATATAAAAGAATCTAAACATCTAGATTATTCATCATTTAGATGTTTCAGATGACACTTATATTTAGTACTAGCTTTTCGGGCGAAGGACTCTTCAAAAGTCTGGGGTAAGAACTATACTATGTTCTTTCTCAAGGCCAACTCTATCTCTGTACCAAATTTCATTAAAATCAGTTCAGTGGTTTAGACGTGAAAGCGTAACAGACAGAGAGAGTCACACTTTCACGTTTATAATATTAGTAGGGATGTAGGAGAAAAGTATAGCCACGTAAGTATAAACACGTGTAAGACACAAAATATACATACAAATGCTCTTTGTGATATTCCTAACAACATATTTCCGTGTCGAAAAATATCATATTTTTGTCAAGAATCTCCATAAAAATGGGGTCTATTGTCCGCAATACGTAAGAGGTTACAAAAGATAATTTATTAAAAAATCATTGAATTATGTCTACTCACAAAAGTTACTTTTAAAAATAATAATACACATTAGAATGTAGGGGTCAATATAATGAAAAATAGCAAAAAATATGCTCAAAATAGACAAATCGATTGTTTAGTCCCGTAAACAATGACAGCTAGGCTTTAAGATAGATCTAACACTAAAGTAATGGGCACTAAAATATGAGGCAACGATGATGTCAAGAAAGATTTGGTCCTTTTGCTATTAGACAGAATAAAAGCCAATGCCTTGTTGCTCATGTGGGATAAGAACAATGAATTTTAAGTGAATGTCTTGAGCTAAAGTTTTTCGTCTATAAATGACAAATTCTGCGTTAACAATTTAGATACTTAATGTTCTTGAAGTACCAAAATGTGTTTGTAAAGCTCTATGCAATGAGCGACTGGCCTTTTGGTCTAGTGGTCCAGTGCACCTAACTGCTATACAGGAGGTCGTGCGTTCGATTCTCATCCAGGACCTATGTTTTTGAGAGCACGATCATTTGTTGTGTGGCCTGGTGCGATTTATCTATATTTTTATATTTAAAAATATCAAAGTTTATTTATCAGCTGTCTAAAATTTAAGTACACAATTTGTGTGACGTATTTTAATTAAAATACGTCACACAAATTGTGTATTAAACCTAAAAAAAAACTACAGAAACTCAATCAAGATTTACCTTCCAAAAAACCTCTACACCTAACTGAAGTTAACCTAACCCCAAAAAACCGTACACAATATTAACACATCTCACCAAATGGATGTTCGAATCAATAGATAAGCGATCACCAACCATTTGTCGTTGCTAATAATACCCCGCTCTTCTGCCAGACTTTGATAAACGACGTGCCAAAGGTTGGCGGTCTGTCAACAAGTTCGTCTTGTTATATTTTTTTAACAATGCTAGTAGTCTTTACGTTTCTTTTTTAGGTTTTTTCGGAAATTGTTTTTGCTTTGTGTGATTTAGTATCAGCAGTTTTAGAATACAATAAGACTTTGGGAATCGGGAATTTTTGTTTTTTTGTGAAACTAATAAGACAGGTAGACAATTTTGTTTCAGAAATATTTTTTTTTTTTTTACCTGAGATGGGATGGTATTATTTTGTGCGTAATACCAATTATTACGTCTTTGGCTACGTAGTCTTACGGGTGAATAAGAAATGATTATATTTAAAACCAGAAGTCTTCCGATTATTATCGAATAAAAGAAATATATAAATTGCATTCGGATACTTTTCGTAAGATCTTCAGAACTTAAATTTTACTTATAGTCATAAAGATATTTTTCCTTTGGCTGATTTTGTAAATTCCTGAATTTATTTTTTAAATTCAAAAAGAAAAAATAAAAAATTAAACGCATCACTTAAAAAAACCTTTTTTTTTCTTTTTTCAACCCCTATTTTCCGCTGTGTTCCTTAATGTATTTTTCTTCAATTTAGCTTTACTGTCCAACCCCATTAAATAAAACGAAGGGGATTTTCCTTCCCTTTGTTTCGGCCCCTCAAACTAATCCGACTTCAGAAAAAAATAATCATATCTGATATTGAAACCAAACAGGATTCGTTTTGAAAACTACATCCTATCTACTATTATTATAAAAGCGAAAGTTTGTGCATATGGATGCGTGTTCCTTTCTCAAAACCAAAAACTACTGAACGGATTTAGGCAAAACTTGTTACACAGATAGTTTATAAGCAGGATTGATACATGGGATAGTTTTCATCCTGATTGTACATTTTTGATGTGTAGCGGGAAACGGTTTATAATCTATACTTTTATACTAATATATAAAGCTGAAGAGTTTGTTTGTTTGTTTGTTTGTTTGAAAGCGCTAATCTCAGGAACTACTGGTCCAAATTAAAGAAAATCTTTTTGTGTTGAATAGACCATTCATCGAGGAAGGCTTTAGGCTATAAGCCATCACGCTGCGACTATATGCGCACTAATAGGAGCGAAGATACAATGGAAAATGTGAAAAAAACAGGGCAGTTATAAATCATAACTTATATCTTCTACCCACGGGGACAAAGTCGCGGGCAACAGCTAGTAGGATATATAAGATTTTGCAATATCCATTTCTTGTATCAAACAGTTTTTTACTCCATTTTTTTTGTAATCTAAAACGTTCGTCGAAGTTTTCTTGATGTTACTCCATGTCTATCTGAGGTTTCTTCTTCCAGCTATTGTTTATTTTTGCCGTGAGTATCATGTTTTTCGTTTAAAAAACACGTTTCATACCCAAATATATTGGCTTCCTATCGTTTTATTTTATTTCTTTGAAATAATTTGAAACTCAATCCAATACGAGAAATATTGAGAAAGTCGATGTGAGTGTTCATTTATTATTTATACATTGTACTATGAGATCTAAAAGTTGGAAGTTTTAATTTGTGTAAATGCATGCATGCACAAAGACTCCCAGACTCAGGACAAGCATTCGTGGATCACACAACCTCTTGTCCTAGGGATCGAACTAACGACACGTCGCGCTCCGTGGGTTTGGCTTGATGACCTCAAGCATTCAGCTATCCGTGCAGTCCGCGTTTCCAGAACAGCTATAAAATATGCCGGAATACCGTAATTATTTCAAGTCTTGTCCCTAGCTAATAATCCAATAATTCTATTCTTTTTTCATGACTTAGATATCATTTGAGGACCAGCCAAAGTGTTATTAAATGTTCGTCGAGATCCCCATACCATCCTGTTTCCCGAAGTCTTTTCCTTTGAGGAAAATCAGATCATTATTATGTTTCATAATCGTATTATTTTCCCTATATCGCGGTATCATGAAGAGCTCGTTTTCCATCTGTATACGGCTGAAGTCATATTATAATGAACTGGCAAAATATGTTATCTACCGTAAAGAATTATAAGGGAATAGGTTATGAGATAAATGGGCTTTGTTTTTTCTTGTTTTCCTTTAATTTTTTTTGTCCAATGTTGGACTTAAATATTTATTCGTTTTAAATCTGATTTGATCTTTTTATTCGTTGATTTTCTGTTGTCAATTATTTTCCTCTTGTCGGGTAAGGATAGGAAATTCATATTATTTGAGATGTAAAACAGAAAGTTGATTGACGTATCTGAATGCTGATTTCAATTTTAAACATACATTGAACATAAGAATCGAACTTAAGTTATCTCAAGTAAAAGTTCAAAATTGACTAAATTGGACATTTATAATAATAATATATCATCTTCTATTGCTAAAGTAATTTATTTTCTCAGTCGCAAGCTCCATCATACACATACTCCTTAACTAAAACATAAATCATTAGGCAACATATTCTATCCTGTTTAACTGTGAACTTACATTGTAACACAAACTAACGCTGTTTACAACGACCCGAACTAATTATTTAACACACCCCATACAACCCACGCCCTTACGAATATGTTTGATGAAATATAGCTCAAGGGTGCAACTGACTAAATTGATAGCGCTCTATTCATATTGATGTATTTACATTAAGTAATAGGAACATAAATAATGAATCTATTAATCAGAGTTATGGATCTCCGTGGATGGAACCGAAAATGTCGGATATTTGAATGAGAATTTGTATTTTGAACCGAAAAAAATTGTCGATTGATATCGGATGATGGACGAAGAATCCTACTACTATTATAAAAGCGAAAGTTTGTAAGTATGGATGTATGGATGTTTGTTACTCTTTCACGTAAAAACTACTGAATGGATTTGAATGAAACTTTACCACAGTATAGCTTATACATCAGAATAACATATAGGCTAAAATTTTTGAGGTTTCTAATGTGAGGTCGTAAAAAAACACAATTTTTGCGCTTACATTGCAAACGCTGACTGAATCCTACAAGATAGATAGAAGGCAGGTATAAATTATAACTTATATCTTCTAACCACACGGACGAAGTCGCGGGCTACAGCTAGTAAGATAATAATTTACATATTATTAACTTTGGCATAGATTTTCTAAAATAATTCATAATTTGATGGCGCAGCCAGGTCTGAAAATAAAAATATCATACCTGTATTTGAGCTTTAATTTCCGTTCAGATTTGATTAAAAATAACCTGTATCGGAATATTATTAACCCTCCATACGTTTACTATAATATAACATAGCCGGTAATAAGAAAAAATACTCGTAGTTTCTTTTTATTTTACGATGGAATCAAATAGGACTTTATTTGTTTATTTAAGTAATTAGTGCCTGCCAAAATCTACAACAGGTATTTTTAGGTATTTATCATAAAAAATAATTAAGAGATTAGTTGGAACAAAAACTACGCTGTGATGGAGCTCAAAATATGACTCCTGGATTTTACTATTTCGAACCACAATTAAAAATAATTGGGGTTTGGTTTCGGATAATCCAGATTGCGTCACGGTTTTCGAATGAAAATAATTAAGAAATTGCATTGTTGATTTCAAAATATGCGGTAAATTCATATTCATATGGTTTCTTATTGTTTTTAGATAAATGCTGAAATGGAAAGTAGTTTTTGTGAAATCAAATCTAAAGGTATTAATTGTGAGTCGGAATCGAAAAATTTGCAACAAAAAATCGTAAGGAATCAAAAATACGCCACCTGATCAACTTCATGGGACCTGTTAAGGGCCCAATTACTTTTACTTTTAGAGTATTCACCAAATTACGCTTTCTATCAAAACTTGACCCTATCAGAAATCCCCAAAAAACCCTATAAAAAAAACCCTTAGCCCTAACAGCGATTTGCTGACATAAGGTCTAAAAAGACAAAAAAATATATTGAAAATGACGTACGCAGTGTAAAAGTCAAAACGAAATCAAAACAACGAATTAGTTTTGTGAACAAAGCAGCACTTTGTGAACGTCAAAAAAGCTTAATATACAGACAGCACCCCATCACCCACCTTCCATCGCTTCCAAGTACTCCGGTTGTGACGAAAAAACGGCGCAACAAATTCCATAGCAAATCACGCTGTCACTTCTTTACAAAATTATACAACATTTTTACATGAATACTGTCAAGGAAATCCTACTAAATATGTCAGTGTTTAAGACAAGAGACATCATAATTCATCTGCCTCAATATTCCTATCCCTATAATAAATTATTGACACGCCAGCACGGTAACGTAACACAAAGTGTACGTTCTCTGCGTGAACTAACCTCGTTGATTGTCTACGAGTCGACCGATTTGATAAACTTTCTCGTAGGGTGCAAATCCTGAACTAGATTTTGAGAATACGGTACGGCAGTTAGGGTATTATGTTGGTAGATTTGTGTTTAGTACGAATTGTAGTAAAAGACTTCATTCAGGTGTTTAAAAAAAACTGAATTAATTCAGGCTTTTATTTAGATAGAATTAAATTGGCTGTATAGTCCGTAGCCCCAGTGTAAGCTATTTTAAAGTATAATTCTTATGAAAATCGACCCGGTACGGATTATAGTTGATTGTATGATAGAAATTTCAGAAAAATCTTTTACATTAAAAAAATGCTTACTGAATTAAGAACCTCCACTATTTTAAAGTCGGTTAAAAAGTATTCAAATTCTGTTTGATAAAGAATTAATCACATAAATTCCTCATCAACCTCATTGTAATTTAATTTGAGACATATTTCCGAAGTCCGAAGTGACTTGCGAATACAAATAAGCGAGTGCTCACCGTGAGGTCCGAGGTTTGATTCCGATGCTCATCTCAATTACAAATGTATCTTTACAATGAATATAGTAACATCTGGACTGGCCTGTCAACTCACCAACTTGTTTATACGAATACCACCTCGTGTATTTCCGTTTTATCTGCGAAACTACGTAGGGTTGGCAGAAAAAATGTAGTAATAATTAATAGATTTAAAAATTTAAAAACCCACTTTTTTATTTCCGTTCTTATTTTATCAAAATCGGTCCAGATGTTTTATAGTTTTAAATTGCATAGTCGGGGTTGAAGTTCCCTTGAAAATTTCAGCCTGCAAGCTTATCGGGAAATGCCTCAAAATTGAGGTAAAATAATCTAACCGGAACGAAAAAACTTTTTTTTTGTTTGTTAAAAGAAAAGTTTAACAAACACTCACTTTGTTTAAAAAAAAAATTGGAAAAAACTAATAACAGTTGCCTTTTAATCGAACCTAGTGCATACAAATTTCTTTCTAAACTACTTAGCCACTGAATCAATTACCGTTTCCACATTTTGCCTTGTTGTCCTTGAGTTAGTTCAAAATCACCTCAAAAACTTTACGATAACATTGGAAACTCAATTTATGTAATTCACAAAGTACTGAGAACTTAAGATTCTCAGAATTCTGAACCAAATTGGGTCTCACAATTTCACTTATCGATTTGAAACCTTCAAAGTGTATGATTGAATTAAAGTTTATTATACAGGGTGTACAAAAACCTGTCCGATGAAAGGTGGCGTAGTGTAGCGCAGAATGATTAAATACTCATGATTATTTATTGGCACAAAACAAAATAATTACACAGGTAAATACACAAAATTAAGTCTCGGAAATTTCCAAAAAAAAATCCAACATTTGCCGGTAATAATGTTCTAAAAATATATATTTTAATTTTATATGAAGACCTATATTTCTTTCAATATCTACCTATATTTTTAGCATGTGTAGCAAGTCTTTTATATTCCGTTTCAAATCTGAATATGGGTTCATAAAAGTGCTTAAATATTATTATACTACACATTAACCATATCAGATGACATGCAAACTACACAATTTTAAAAATCACTTCCGACGTACAAGGACGGCACAGGGTTTTTGATACATACTGTATGTATTAAAGAAGTAGGTGATGAAAATTGATTGGTCACTATAGTTAGTACCTATCATCCCACACATACAGCCCACATGTATTTCAAATTATCAGTCCTTTGCCGGGATAAATTTAGTGGCCTTTATTCTTATCAAAAAACATTTGAGGTCGGGGATTATTGGATATAATTTTTACCAGTTTCAATTAACTTATCAACGGTCGCGGCGGGGTCAGCTCATGATTAAGGACTCCGGTTGAGTCCGAAACTAGTCGGGCTACCCCGAGAAATACGCGTCAGTAAACCGCTGCATCATTTAGTAATGAATCATTCTGACGATAGTTACTTTCAAAATAAAGCAAGAAATATTTTGTGCACAAGAAAAAAACTTATAAAGATCGATTAGAAAATAGTTACAAAATATCTCATTAGTTACAGAAGTAAAGTATATTTTTATATTTTCAACAAAACACTTCTATTATAATTCAAACACATATTTTTTTCTGCTGACGCTACTTCAAATGAGGGGGTGACCCTACACTTGCAGCAAAACAATATATCTTATACATATTGCATTACCCGATTCTTGACTAGATACACTACGCAGTTTTATTTATGTTTCCTGGGTTATACGAATATCTATAAATATCTTACCTAGTCGTGTATTATTCTGGGGATAGAGTTGATAAAAAATAGACAGCGCACTGTGTTTATCTCGCTTATCGGAAAATTTTAAAAGCCGGTATGTTTCTTTTGTCTAACGGATATGTTCAACATTTTTAATAAAGTGTGTGCGTCTTAGTAGCAGGAGGAGAGCATAGGCGGCCTCACATCGGCTTAGGTTAGAAACGGTTGAAATAGTTGCAAGATATTTTTTCTCCAATTTCTTCCTCTCAGGAGAGAGAGAGGCATTACTCGCTTCCTGTCCTGAGGAGGTGGATGGCCATGAGAATTCCAACGCCACGATAAAAAGTGTGTCCTTCATTTCTCATAAAGCAACAACAACGAAATCACACTGAAGCAGTGATTTTCAAAAGCTGAGAAAACAAATAGAAATCGCTGAAAAACAAAAACTGAGATTCATTACGCGTTTCGTTTCCGTTCGCCCTATCTGCACGTTACTTGGTCTGTGGTCTTAAGTAAGGTTAGGGGATTGAGCTAACTTATATCTGTTATGTAACTCATGGGAGAACAAGACGTATGTTACGATCAATTGCTGATCATGAGATCATGGTATTAGTTCTTTGTCAATTCATGTTTGGTGCTTCATAAAGTGTAGCCTACTGGTTTATTTGTGGGGTTTTATTTAGAGAGACGGAAGAAAATGTTGTTTGTTGAATGTAATGTTTATTTAGGAGTTTTTGTCTGTTTTTTGGCCGACGTTAAATACTATGTGATATTAGTTATACAGCCTTATTGTGAAATTAAAAAAAAACTTAACATAGTACTTAAAATTTACTTTTAATAATATTTACTTTTCTTTCTGATATGATTTACTTTTTCCAAAATTTTGTTATCTAGATAGATCGCAAAATTTTGGAAAAAAATAAGCTTAGAAATAGAATAAGAAGAAAAGCCACAATTGAAAATGTATGGTTTTGTCTTATTAATAAACATAATAAAAAAACTGTGGAGAATTTTACGACTTACCAGATCATCTAATAAAATTTTCATTTAAAATCGCTCACGCAAGGACTCGAATCAAAACAGCAAAATTACAAGTTAGAAAAAAAAATAACCAAAAAATACCGTCTAGACGAGAATAATATTTCAGCTAGCAACACAAGACTTTCACTAGCTTATGTTAGAAGTAGTGACGCCCGTTTTTATCTCCGAGCCAATTATTTTGAAGACCGACGTACCGTTCAGACATTGACACAATATGGCGGATTATAGATGTCTCGCTAGCCTTGTATCTTTTATGCTATGAGATAATTGAATTTTTGTTGTAGGTTTTGCTGTTAAACGGTGTTAATGGTCTCTTGATTTAGTAAGATTATTTTATGATTTTCTCGGATTTATGTTTTTAAACCGTGTTTTCGATTTGACTTCTCAAGGTTATGCAAAGAAGACTATTATTTTCTATGAGTTTTTTATTTATTCAAGTTAGGGAACTAGCACTCTTTTTACATCAAAGAATCATATATAGATAGCACCCCGTATCGTTCACCCTTCACCGCTTACGATGTAGCGGCCCTGAAGGAGAAACGGCGCGCAACAAAATGCCCAGAATAACGATCTGGCACTTTTTATTACGTAATGCACAATGATTACATACCTGCGTACATAAATTTATTATCAACGAAATGCAATAAGTCTATAATAATATTATAGTATAACTATCCTCATTTCTTTCTGAAACACCCACTTTTAACTGACCTTTTACATTGACAAAATAAAAGCTACACCTCACACCACGTTACCACCGCTCCAATACCTATCCCACACAATTTGCTCCTATACACCGCCCTAGTATCCACAAAAACGTTTACGAATGAAAAAATAATATAATTTCAATACAATATATACCAATGATGCGCAATCAACGTGAAAAAGGTTCAAATGCGGTTTACGTTACAATAATTTTCTTTGATACCATTTTTATCTCGACATTGGTCGCTGTTGACAAACGGTCTTTGGAGATTTCCCCTCTTTATTTCATATTTCTTGTATCATAATGACCATCTTACCGAGGGGACGCCGAAGAGTAAATATCAATATATTACATAGTAACTCATCGACTCAGTATTGTAAAAACTTTGAATATTCTAATTTAGGCACATTAAATACCTCATTCGCTCATTTTGGTCCTTTATTCAATAACCAAATCAGACATATTCTTACGTAGGTTTACGTCAAAATTGTGGTTTTAAGTCCGTCCAATAGACGTCAAAAGCTTCCTAATGTCAATTATTGGGGTCAGTTGATCAGAAAACCGAAAATAACACTCGGTTTTAAATGATTAACTAATGCGTTTGTTAATTAGAGTCCTACTTTTTCACATTTATTTTCAGTTTTTAGCTTTGATCTATCTGGAAAAGTTATTGCATGGATAGCCGTGTGGTTGGGATCATCACGCCAAACCCACTATACGCGACGTGTCTTGGTCTCAATCCCCTCGTTAGGACAAGAATTTGTGTGATCCTCGAATGCTTGTCCTGAGTCTCGATGTGCCTGTGTCTTGAATGTTTGTGAAACCCCCGCAACACAATGATTAAATACCTTAGTGTGGTAGTGGCAAGACTAAAACAAAATTAATGCCCATTTTTAACCAATACAACACTTACGATTGATTCACCCTCACCACAACCAAAACCCAACCACAGACGACATTATTTACACGTAACCACATTTTGACTGCATTTTGTTGATGGTATCACGTTTTTCCATAGTTGTGGCCATGTGAATCAAGCCTCAATAACTTTTTCGCAGAAAAGCCATTAACCTTAAAACAAGCGTTAAACAAATGATCAACGATTAATTTATTTAAACCACAGGTATTTTCAGGCTATCAGATACCAGCAATAATTAAATCCACATATAATTAAAATAATTCATCGATAGATTAACTCAGGATTATAATTGGTGTCCTATTAGCGGACGATTAATAAGTCGGTAATGTTATACAACGTACAAAGATTTGGGAGGTTTCGGATATGCCCTCGCTTTGGAAGTGATTTAGGGTTGAAGAAGGTAAAGTAAGAAATACTCTGAGAAACAAATCTGAAATAGGATTAAAAAAATGTTTAAGGATTTTATAACTTTTAGAATCCAGTAACTTTAAAAAAATATACATACACACTACACGTACAGTAGATTTCAAATCATTTTAAGTTGAATTTTTAACAAACTTTTGAGACATCCTATGTGTAAGATAGTTAATTCGATAATTTATCCGTATCATATAACATAGAAGAAACGCATAATTTTTTATTTTATTATCTATTCTTTTTAATAGCGACTCCCGCGTTAAGGAAGTAAATCCTTGTATCGTGGGGGTTTTTCAAAAATACAAGACACATGCATGCAAGTAGTAGATGACTCTGATCAAAGATTTGAGGATCTTTCTCACTCTTACTTGTCCCACGGTGATTAATACCGCGACACATCGTAACTTGGCTTTGACGTTGGCTATCGTGATTCGAGAATCAGACTCGCACTTGACTGTTTTGTACAATAAATTATTTCATCCTACCAACATAAGTACTTCGCTCCATATAAAAATCTAAAAACTCCATTAATAAACAATTTATTCATGATCAAAAATGGCCGTTTCCAGTGAATTTTAAATCAACGTGAACTTTAATAATTCTCTTTGTTACGAACTGGCAATCGTTTGTGTGCTTCGCCCCTAATTGGAACGCTGTTATACGGAATGTACAACTCGCTGTATTATCTGTCACTCTAATGTGAACCTTTTTGGTGCGTTTTACATTATTACCGTTGTTACAATATAAGGGATGGTTGAAATTGGGATGGGAGGCAAAAAGCAAATTTTTGCGAGGTGGGGAAAGTTTTGTTGAAATGTATTTTGTTACTTCAATAATAGTTTCGTTCAGAAATATGTTTGTAGGCAAAAAAAACATTATAGGTTTTTATGAAAAATACATGAGACTACACGCCATGCTAGAACAGGGTCTCAAAAACAATGCATATCTACTGTTTTACTGGAAGATCGAAAATTAATATAAAATTAACCTACTGACAATAGATGGTCTTTAACGTCAAGATGCCTTTTTATTTAATGTAAAACTGGTTTTTTTTTGTTTTATATATTGAAAGCAGGACTATCGGAAAGTTTGTGATAGTCAACTAGTCCGCTTGGTAAGGCTTGTCAACGTTTGTAAATTAAGTTAATTGAGGTTCTCCCACTTCACGTTCTCCTTTTTCCTCTATAACAGATTCTTCTTCTTGAGATAAATGGAAAGAAGGAAGACAGGCTACTGCCTCTGCAGTGGAACAATAATGGCTAGTAATATCAATAATGACTAGTTGACAATTCCAATAAAGTCCATTAAATTTCAGATTTAGACATTCACTTTAATCTACACTTCTAAACTAATATATAAAGCTGAAGAGTTTGTTTGTTTGATTGTTTGTTTGAACGTGCTAATCTCAGGATCTACTGGTTACAAATTGAAAAAATATTTTTGTGTTCAATAGACCATTAATCGAGGAAGGTGTTAGGCTATAAACCATCACGCTGCGACTAATAGGAGCTAAGATACAATGGAAAATGTGAAAAAAACCGGGCAGGTATAAATCATAACTTATATCTTCTACCCACGGGGACGAAGTCGCGGGCAACAGCTAGTTTCCCAATAAAAAGCTCTGGATGGCTAGATAGACTGTCACTTCATGCAACAAAAACCTAGCTAAATCTATTAACACTAGTATCCCCTACATATTTGAAGCTTGGAAACAGCCTAGCTTTAGCTAAATTTAGATATCCGCATGAATTCTCACTATTAATACGCTCGCATTCGTGAACGCGAACTCTTAAAATTAATTATACAGAATGCGTTTTTGGATGACACCAGCCCAGCGGCTGTAATTAGCTTGGCAGGAAAGACTAACTTTTTCAACATTTTTTTGAACTAGCCAGGAGGTAAAAATGTCGCTTGGTTCCTTTGTAGTCACTATACTGTTACGACGGTGTCCAAATTTCGTGGAAATATCCATGAATATGTCATGGATACGGGATAAAAATTTTTGTTCAGGTGAAAGTATATTTTAGCTGGGAAGTTAGAATTGCTATTTATGTGGTACCGCTGTTCTGCATTAAAATGCTGTACATTAAAAAAAAAATGCTGTACATTTTATTTTTAAACCTGTGCATTGATTTGAAATTAAACTAAATATGAAATCATTTGCTTAAAAATCCGAGAATACGTCCAAAGCCTATAATCCTTACTAATATTATAAATGTGAAAGTGTGGATGTTTGTTACTCAATTACGCAAAAACGGCTCAACAGATTTGGATGCAACGTATTTATTAAGATCGAAAAGTTTCGGATCCAAACGGAGTCCTTAATCGCGAATCGAAACAGTTTCAACTTTGTAATTTGAATCATCTAGAAAGTGACTAGAGCATGCAGTATGTAAGTTACAACGATTATTGCAAGTTGACAAGTATTCAATTTGGGCTTGATGCCTCTCTCAACAGAAATAAACACAACAAAATTAAGACTGCAACTTTATACAATTATCAGACTATTTGCATATTGCCTTAATAAGTTAAAGTCGAATCTCCGGAAATCTTAATGCATCCCATTAATTCTATCTTCCATAATCTTATGTCAACACTGTTAAGTCCATAATTATGATTTCCTCAGTCTTATCACAAGATTATTGTCTCTTGGTTTAAAGTATTCTCTAAGTCGGCGTTGTTGAAAAATAAACAGATTAGCCGTGAATCTTTGGAGACGGATTGCCTTAGAATTTTTAATTTGTTGTGGTTAATAAACCAGGGTTTTCTGGTTTTAGGGAGTTTTGCTTTCATAAATATTGTTGAGATTTTGTAGGGGAGGAAATTTATTCATGCATTATAAATGAGAAAATAACACTGTCTGTTACGGTGTGTTAATTTTGTTCAACGACTGCCCTGGTCGAGTGGTTAGTTGCCCTGACTGCTGTAGCGTTGGTGGTTGGTTTGATTCCTACCCAGGAAATACTGTGACTGCTTGTAATGTATTCTTAATTTTTATATATTAGGAGTAAAAAATAATGTTTATTAGTTCCCTAGGGCTTATAGTAGTAGCTTTAATCAGTTATTTCCAACGACTCCCGCACTAAGGAATTTATTTATGCGTCTTGAACAACATTCAACGTTAGATATCATTCCGTGATAATTTTAAAATATTTTGTCATTGAGATTGATAATAATATCTTCATTTTCTTAACAAATATCATTTTCAATCCAATCTAATTGATCTCTAATTAAAAACAAACGAACTACTATAACAGTCCCCTAGCTCTGTAAGCTTTGATTACAGCGTTTGATATCAACATGGATAATTGTAGTTAGCCTTTACCCTACCTATCATCTCCTACCTCATTATTTTAACCCTTAAGTCGCCTGGTATAACACACAAGGGGTAGGGGAGACCTATTGTTTGTATGAGCATCCCTTTGATGAAAATGCAGCATAAAATCGTGGCAATTCAATCAGTCGTTCAGGGTTATAATCAATATTGTATTCGTTTGCAAAATGGAATAGGTGTGGTGACGTCATACTTACGCTTATGTTAGTAGAAACCAGCAGCTAAGAGCGAGAATCGATAAGTACTACTTAAGGTTAACTATTAACTAAGGTTTCAGTAAAAATTGACTAAAGTCACAAATCAGTTCAAAATTGAAGTGCAGTTCTCATGTCGATTTAGCGTTTTTCGTCTTTCTCTATCCTGTGTCATCTCTTTCATATGTTGTCAAATAAGTTTGTAAGTATCCACTCTCTGTCACCCACTTGCAACTGAAAATATCAATTGTCTGGCTACATCAGATACAACTTCGTGACGGGCAGATAGACGGACAGGGATTCCGTTTTACGTAACAATAAAAATGGTATGTACCTAGCCTAATTTGAAAAAATCGAATTTATTTTTCTATACATAATCAATTAAAATATTTTTTACAATAAATTAAACTAAACTCATATTTACATTTTTAAAACTATATCAGTATAAAAAGAAAAAGATACATTATTTACAAAGCGTCAAAAAAGACATCTTCATCCTTGCCAAAGTCGGGAATCCTTGTCAAATCGAATTGAATATTATTGGTATTTAAAATGATCAACATATTTCAACGCATTTTTTAAAAAGAACTGTATGATTCAACATACTTTCCAATCTCAATATCCAAATTTTTGTTTAAAAATATTTATGTTATGTCACAGCTGTTACAATACAGTTTTAAAATAAATATTAAGTGTACTAGGTGACTAATTGTTTTAAGAATGCGACGGTTTTAGGGTAAGGCTATACTTAAAGTAACGATACACCGAGCGATGCGATAAATGTGTCATTGACAGTTCTGCTCAGATTTTTCCAGTCTAACACAAGTAAAAATTAACCGCAGGTTACAAAAAAAGACGCTATGTCTATCACCAACTTACATAATATATCTCATGATAGCTACGAGTAGACAGTCGAAATTTACACAAATGCTATATTTTTTAAATTATAACAAAAAAAAGAAAAGCTGATACATGATTATTCCTTGAAAATGCTTTTAGAAATGTTTTTCTTTAGTCATGTTTTCGAAACCTTCAATCTCACGACTAACTCACACTTAACCAGATTGACATCATAATAATCACTTATCAAGACGTAATTGGCTCACAAAACGCACAACAGGACAAACATTTAAACGAAACTATTTCCAGTTTACTCTATTAATGGAGTGTTAACCTCAGCTTGGCTCGGTCTCTTGGCACACCTCAGCGATCCTCAAGACAACACGCGTTTGTTTTAATTAACTATAATCATTTAAATCCAGTGGATTTCCGAAACAGGCTGTATATTGCGGTATGAAGAAGGTATTCGCTAAGTATTTCCAAAAGAGAATTATCGAAAATGTTACAATCACTTTGGTTTCTTCAATTATTTTGTTGACTAACGATGTTATTATTTATTTATTTTCAAATAATTTGCGTAAAAGCGACATGGTAAAAACACAAAATTACAAAAATACTGTAAGTATACTTTTTGAACTAAGTAGTGCAGCAAAATAGTCAATTTCCAGTATCAGACCAAAAAAATATATAAATATTCAGTAAATAGTTACGACTGACTTTTGATCTTTTCAATGCATTCATCGTTACATCGCTTCTACGTCATAAAATTATCACCTGCACTGTCCACATTCTTTACAAAATGAATCACACAAAGTTCAAAAATTCCAAACAATTATGTGACTGATAACTCTAAAACAAATGCACCTAAAGTGCCGCATTTAAAATGACTACTATAAACGTGTACTATGTCCAATGACCAAACATTTCAACACAAAATATTCTCATTTAAAATCCATGTATTGTTTGGTTTATCTGGGGGCACGGCCGTGGCCCCACCAAGTCGAGCAAAAAAGCAATTTTTTTTAAGTGTGAGATACGCTTGTATTACACATGGGTTAGGCATCAAAAGTTTCCATCAGAAAAAAAATCGTGGAAGGATTTGGTGGAGGCGTTTGACCAACAGGGGTACACAGTGGGCTAGATAAAAAAATCTCAGGATTAAATTTAAGTAACTTATAAAATGTTTTTTCTTATAAAGATAATAGGACAATAAAATAATTCATTAAGCTATTTAGCTATTTATTTATCTTATTTGTTAGCTGTACACGATCATTACTTATTTTAATTATTTGGCTCACCACTAACAATAGTTCATTAATTAAGTTAGTTTTTGTAAGAAACACAACAACCTATTCAGAGTAAAACCTCAAAAAGTCATAAAACATTGTGTTATATAGGTACTATTTTTGAATCGTAATTTTATAACGGCTGACTGCACTGAATTCCGATTGAATGAGTTTAAAAAGTTGCAGAGACAGCAGTGAGTGTTAAATGTACCGATTTTGTTGCCACTCAAAGGAAAATAGAATTTTCGTTGCAATTCTATAGGGGGCTAGTGGTCAGGTGTAAACCTCACGTTTTGAGCAATAAAAAGGTTAAGGCACTCTCGTCGTGGTTGTGTTTTTAAATGGGTGACCATTCGGAACTTCATCAAGTAGTAAATTGATTTATCGTAGTATAAATAGTAAAATAAATTAATAGTATAAATTAAACTTACCAAAAATATAAAGAACCAACAGAATAATTATAACATCACAATACCCTGACAAACTACGTTTTTTCTACCAAATATAAAGGTCAACGCACACTTAATTGCTGTCAAAAATAAACAGTCGCAAATTAGTCACAGTTAACGCTTATGCGCTTGATCGTGAGCTTCCAATAATATCGCTATCCCTTTCTGGTTTTGATAGTTATATAGCGCCATCTCTGTCGCTCGGCACGCTTAGTGTTGTAGTAAATGGAAAGGTTTCAGATAAAAAGTATTTTTGGTGTTATTGTATGTATTTGAGAGAGTTATTATTAGCCTCAGTTTTAAGAATTTTCTATCAAATGTTACTCCATTTTAATTTTATTGAAAACTAGCTGTTGCCCGCGACTTTGTCTGCGTGATTTTCAAGATGTGAAAAACTAAGAAGTTTAATAATAACGATCATCGCAAAAATGTAATGCAATATTGAAAATGAAACATTTTTTTACATTTTAAACTTCCTTTTTTATTTCTAAATTATAAGTATTCTTGAGCGGCCCAAAGACTATCAAATGTTTAAATCAAACACATTTCATCGTTTACGATACTATCCTGGTGTCAAATATTTCACAGCTGCTTTAATGACTTTTTCTTATTTAATCCCAAAAAGAGGGGTATATAATTTTGACATATCTGCCTGCCTGTCTGTCTGTGACATCATAGCTTCCGAACAAATTGAACTATTTTAATTTAAACGTGAATTATGTGCAAGTGTTCGTTTAGACATGTTTGACAAATCGAGCCGTTTAAAAATGGGGGGGTTAAAGTAAGAAAAAATAACAGAAGGTATAACTCAGTCTTGGCACTTCTGCCAAAAAATGTTTTACTTTCGAGGGTTTTCCATTTTCTAATTGGGTGGGTTATGATTTTCGAGCACGTCTGTTCTTGGGCCGGCCTACACCTGAAATTGCTAGACGGATTATGACAGTGATTATGAGGTACCTATCATAAAATTATTATTGTACTGTAACCAAGGAGGTAAATCAGAACCATATTACTGAGGCCCCGGTGTCCGTTCGTCTGTCTGTCACCTGGCTGTTTCTCATAAACAGTGATAGCCAGACAGTTGTTATTTTCACACACGATGTTTTCTGACGATTACGATATTTTTATGGACGGAGCTGGTGAAGTGAAATCAGGCTCGATAACTGTGGATTTTACATAGTGTCATAAGATATAAGATTTTGCAAAATTGCGCCCAGATAAACGGTTTCCTGAAACACGTATGATTGCCCTCTTAATATTAAAACTGATCTTCCTCACAAACATTTGGACTCATCATCGGCCTAGTCTTTTCCCAACTATTTTGGGGTCGGCTACCAGTCCAACCGGTTTCAGCTAAGTACCAGTGTTTTACAAGGAGCGACTGACTTTTGGACTATTTCTAAAATATAAAAGGCGGGAAACGTGTTATCTTGACCCCCGGTGTTTTGATCATGATTTAGCTTTAAATTGCTGATAAATAAATAGCGTGATAATAAAAAAAACTATCAGACAACCCTTTTTTTAAATAGATAATGACAAAAATCTAAAGTATAGGATTTGTGTACAACAAAGCAAAATATGAACATAGCAAAATATGAACATAAAAGTGACTTCATGCGCATGAGTTCTATTTACTGTACCAATTTACAAAGAAAAATTACGTATTTTATTCGTTAACCTACCTGACGATCATTGAAGTAAAATACCGTCATCCCTACTGCATAAATGGAACTTAAATAAAGACTACATGAAGTTGGTTGTGAGGTTACGCTGTCGAAACGGACAACCAAAATGATTTTTCCAGACATTGTATGACGGATGTAAGTGCTGATAGCTACACGCTATTATCAGCCTTATTGGGGAAATTTCCAAAAATATGTTCCCAATCCTCGTCGGCTTAGCTTTGGGATCTCAGAAGCTCATTCAGTCTCGTTCCTTCCCCTGTTTTTACCAGGCTACGAAAGAAGAAAATTTTAAATAAGTAGAGATTACAACAAATTGTTAAAGGATTTCTTTCAAGGACCACGTGTGGTGTTACGAGAAACTACGTGGTAACCGGCTGTCATGGTATGGGCATGTTATGCGGAGGAATGAAAATCATGTGGTAAGGAAGGCGTTAAGCATGGATGTGGATGGATATAGGGGACGAGGACGACCAATGAAACGATGGATGGATTTTGTGAAAGACGATATTGCTGTAAAGAGTGTTTCTTGTGAGATGACGGGCGATAGGAAGGTGTGGAAGAAGATGACATGTTGCGCCGACCCCAAATAAAATAATTGGGATAAGGGCAGAGGAATGATGATGATCACGTGTGCGGTCTCTGTAATGGCGGATGTAGACCGATCAAATCGTTAAAATGTTGAAAAATCCCAGGTATCAGTAGACATTGTTCTATCAATAGATACATAATGTCAAAAACCATGTAGCGTACGCTCTTATTCATTGATAGCTTTGGTCGTACAGATCTTTCACAATGCATACCTATTATGCAGTTTTATGCAAGTTTTCTGGGCTTTTTTATCTGAAATACTTTTGGCCTATGTAATGTTGCAAATTTAAGAAAACATTATTTCATTGTTTGGAAGGCTTTTTTTTTGTTTGAATGTTTATATTTTTGTTGCTAGTTGTTACAGATGAACCAAGGTAATAATTAACTGTGTCGTTCAGTAATTTATTGTTGCATATTTATAGATGACATCAATGTGAACTACATGCAACTTTGGGTTGAGTGTCACTACGAATGTTTTGATCTTGAAGTCATAGGTATATACACCTATCGTAAATAAATACAAAATCTATCACGGCATTCCACATTTGAACTTGAGTCATTTTAGTACATCAATAAAAATAAAAATAATTTAAGTTCCTTTCTTTCAAGAATGTGCCGATTACGGTAACAATTGCATAAAAAAAAACGTAATAGTTTATGTTTCTTTTATTTTACTTGTGAAATAGTCGCGGTAGGCCTATATCAGTCTTGAAAGAGAATGAAATCACTAATTTTGTGAAAATGATTTAGTTTCGAAAAATCCTATTATTGCTCTGCCAAATGTCTTAAGATAAATAGCGCGATGTTTTTTTGTGTAAATTGATGACCGTGCTGCCTACTACTGAATGGGGTGAAAGTACACCTCATAATTGTATTAAACGATGTTACGGGTGAGTCCAAATATTTAAAACTTTACTGCTCATGCCCCCTGCATAGTAGCGTTATGGTTTTTGTATATTTGTTTTATCACGTCTACGATAAGGTTCATGCAAAATTTGAACGAATTATATTCAGTAGTTTATGAGATAATTTGATATTTGTTTATAGATCTAAAAGGCTCCTGCTCACCCCCTGTAACGAAAAGCGAGATAATAAGTAAAAAGTATGTTGACCGGACCTCTTGTTGATATTCTCTGAAAATATGAATCAAATCTATCCAGTACTTTCCGAGATCTTTCCGGACATACATACAGACAAACAGACAAACAGACAAAAATTCTAAAAATCATATTTTCGGCATCGGAATCGTTCGTAGACCACCCTGCAATTATTCTTTTTAAAAAATATTCAATGTACAGTTTTCACTTTTCTACAATTTTATTATATGTATAGATTTTATTCAATCCTTAAATATTGTGTTTTATATCTTAGACAGATTATAAGCTCTATCGATTTAGGTGGAAATAATTTCGCATTTATTTCAAAGAAATATTAAATAAAGCTTTTTGGACATTTATTTAGTTAGTAACCTAACTAAAGCATCACAATGTTCCGCAAAGCAATTGAATACTTAAAATTTTCAGTGTTTATAAAAAATCTGATTTCTTCACATATTCTATAGAATTTAATTACTAACGTGCGAAAGAAAGTTTAAAGATAACCATTAAATTATCAGTGTCCATCAAAATTGGTCCTTCTTTTTTTAACTTTTATCTACATTTTTGTGTAGTATACGCTCCGGTGGGCACGGTTGACAATTGCCTATTCAAAATTAAAAAAAAACTTCTTAGGACGACACGCTATGATTTTAGGTTGGGTTCTGTGTATATTTTCTATTTCCAATCTTTTAATTTTTCACAATTTTATTAAAAATACCTGGATGAATTTGGTTTTATATTATTGTTGATTTGATTCATTTATACTTTTCAGATAGTTATGATTCAATTGTAAACCAACATGAAACGATTAAGAATTCCGGGTGAAAAATAAAATACTTTGTCGTCCAATATTACTTTTTACTTTAAAGAAATCCTTAGGTAGGTCCTAAGTTCAGAAAAGCTACTTTACGTAGTATCAAACTAGAATCGCCAAGATATTAAATAGAACCAAAAGGAAAATTTTAGAATAAAATTGAATGAAAATCCATATTTTTATTAATTCAGCCAATAAGCCTACTGTTGGGCCTTAATTGGTTTATTAATTAAGTTAACACTATTAAAACCGGTGGCTATAAAAGAAAATTATGATATTAGATACAAATATAAAGTTATTAAGAGTTCAATTAGCTTTTTCTCGAAGGAAAATAATTTTATCATTAAAAGGAAGCAGTTTTCCAATGTTAAAATAATAATTATTTCTATATTTTTCACACGTCTCCTTCTACATTTGATTAATATTCAATACCGCGGTAGAAATACTTTTTTTTTATTTCAAACACATATCTATAGAACTATTTATATTCAACCCTATTCTCCATTGCTAACTTATACAAACAAAACGCAATTCTAAAACTTAATTTATCTAGAGCTCCAACATCATCAACCTATAAAAAAATACAACAATATTGATGATAACAATTTTTTTTTGCAGTGTCCGTCTTGTAGTTTTTTGTATAATAATGGATACGTATTTTTTAGTCTGTCCCGCAAACATAAATTGACCAAATTACAGTGAATGAAACTTACGCGTGACGTCACGATTGAGTATAAATTTTACTCTATCGTTGCGTCACAAGCCCCCTCTCCTAAACTTTAAAGCAGTGAATCTTTGCCAATTCTAGTTTTTCTGAAAAAGGAATAAAATACGTGTCTCATACTTTTCAATTATCTAACTGAGGGACTAATGAGATTTTTTCTTTTTATACCCAGTCATCATCCCTATTGTAAAAAAGAGACATAGCGACCTATCCACATATCCCCATCCTCTTCTATCCCAAAACTATCGTAATTCTATCAAAACTCGAGGTCTAATCGGTCTTTTGAGTCGGATTAAAGTTTTAGATCGGAGTTCAGTTTCAAACGCGTTTAGTTTACTTAACACCGAGTGTTTTGCTCTGTAGCTCAACAGAGCACTTTGAGTGCGTTCGGTACTTCTGCCAGTCTGTTAAGTTGGTTCTATAGCAATAGAACATTTTCAGATTGTTGTTTGTAATTGTGTTATTGGATTCAGATTGATTTTCTAGGAGAAGAGATTTTAATAAAGTGCTTTAGCCGAAAACAAAATAGTATAATAACCTTTAAGTTTTAAATTCTCAACAAGGCCTCTCCATTTCAAAAAGTCGAGTCTCTTCCCCTGAGTTTATCCCGTGGATGAAAAGAAATACATCATAAATAATCACTAATAGATAATTCAATTAAGGTACTAATGAAAAATATCATCACTTTCCTTTAAAAATAAGATAAAAATAAAACTAAAAATATACTTACAATTACACTAAATATACAACATAATGTTTATTTTATTTTAGAGAATGTTTAAACAAACTGATTTTGCAAACAATCTTGTTCAAACTTCTTCTATAAAAGAACAAGGAATCCTAATATAAATTTGAAAGAAAACAAAACACTCCCGGATGCAACGGTCCTTAGACGTGAACCGAGTGTTAATCAGAAATGTCATTGATATCGACTAAGGTGCTTTGAACAGAACGCAACACCAGTAAGTCGCGGATGAATTAAGCTCTTTAGGATGCAGCTAAGTGCCAATGTTTTACAATCAGCGAATGCATATCTGACTTACTCAATCCAGTAACTTAGGACACGATACCTCTTGTCAGAGTGGTTGTCAGATTTTTCAGCTTCTAACTACTAGTTAAAATTGTCAAAGATGTATAAATAATAGCCAAGACCCACATCCGAAACACGGAGGAACTCGTTGAGACTTAGATGGTTACCCATTCTCAAAGCGACCGTATAAGGCGTAACAGAAAACGCGAACAGGGAGAAGCCATGAAGAGATATAGATTTAAAATATTAATTACTTGTCTGTTGTGCTAAACAATTCACTTTGCAAATCGTTACCAGTTGGACAATTGTTGCTAAGAATAAATAAACCTTTGTAAATCTGCTTTCCAATTTTGCAAATTTTGCATTGAATTGTTCCTGGACAAAAATTGTTAAAGAAATAAAATAAATATTCTACACGCGTTTGAGTAGTTTTACATCGGTAGTTATAAAAATATTCCCTTATTTACTTGGAGAAACTTGAAGGAAAATTGACAAACAAACATAAAAAGGGACCCTTTATTAAAGGCACTATATCTCGTAACAAATTGCCAACTTCACAAGTTTTTGTTAAGGTTTGTTCTTTAGTTACAAAACTATATCCAAGAAGATAATTTTTTCCTCATGTTTTTTTTATTTTTATATCCAACTGTTTCTTAGTTGTTTTTGTGCTAATGATAAAAACAATTTTACCTTTACAATACGCATAGAGAAACTTCTTTTTTATGATATGGCTGATACATAACCTGGTGTCAGAAATAAGCCACAACCACAACACTTCCTTGACCCTTTACCACGTGACTGTTATTTTATAATATGCATAGAATATATTTAAGAACCCATTGGTTTCGAACTTAAGACCTTATACTTGGCAGAACAAAAATAAGTCCATTATGCTATCACATTACACACCTATGGAAAACTTGTCACCTATACAAGTATTTCTCCCATATTTTAGTGACTTTGGGCATGACTCATCCAACCTCTGCCATCAGATATCATCAACATAGCACTGCTGTGGTCAGCAGCGGCCTTTGGTACATCATCAACTTTGGTACTTTTAGATCCAACATGACTTTAGATACCTAAAACATGGCTTAAAAAAGCCTTTACTTGATAAAGCAACACCCAAACCTCCTCAAAAAGAAAATGCCATATTATTCACATGGCAAAATCAAAACAAAAAACCTTTCTTACTAACAATGAATATAGCTACAATATTGATCTAGTGTGGACAGGGCACAAGTGTCCCGGAATCTGGCAAAGTGCAAAGTTTTCGCACAAAGTATGTCGGTAAATAATGTTAAAGAGTTTTCCCTTATCGTTCTTTCGCTTATTTTTGGGGTTCCGTACGAAAGGACTTGAAATTGGTCCTTTGTTACGCGCTTAGGTATGTTGTTAATAAGTGGGAATGGTTGTAGGGAGATTTTAGCCGAATTTAGATCAGATGGCCGCTGGTTTGAACCTAAGCAACAATCTTTAAGAATTCTTCAAAAATTTTTGTGCTTCGTAAAATTAGCTGAGGCACGATAGTAAGGAAATTAGGATAACATCAATTGAGTCAGCGTTCATATACATGGAAGTGGAATATTACCAGGAATCAGACACTAACAGGGCAAATGAAATATTTTGTAGCCTCCCACACAAAATCGACTGAATGTAATTTTTTGTGTCTTGTGTGTCCGCTCCATTTTATCCTTCAAACGAATAAACATAAGTTTTTTTAGCTTGACAGGTGATTTTGTAGAAAGCGTTCTTACAAAATGGTGACTTTTACACTACTCTCTTAATGTAAGTAGCAGCAGAACAGTCTTGACTTCATAGAATATTAAATTTTTACAAATTCCATATTCTATTTTTAAGTAAACCTGTCAATAAAAGAGGCTTGGCTATTACTATACACTAAAACAAATTTTGAACACGAGTATGTGTGTGTAAGTGGGGATTTTTGAATCATCATCATCATCATCATCCACAGCCTTTATCCTCCCACTGCTGGGCATAGGCCTCCCCTTTCTCGTGCCAACTTCTACGGTCCTGTGCTAGCCTCATCCAGACTCTACCCGAGACCTTTATTATGTCATCGACCCATCTTGCTCCCGGACGACAGATGCATCTTTTGCTTTGTCTTGGCCACCATTCTGTCACCTCCTTAGCCCACCTGCCGTCACTTCGTCTGGCTTCTTCTGGATTTTTGAATATTAAATTTTATTTTTCAATTCTGAAAAGTGAAATCTTCAATATCAAACAATTCGGAGTAGTCTGATATTAAAACAAGCAAAATGTAAGAAACCTTAGAAACTACTTTCTTTTTACAAAAGGCTAAATATAGTTAAGCCTATGTATTTCCCAGTAAAGAACACTAGTGTCCAAAGAAACCCTTTTATATTCCTTTATGTTTTGTACGGTGACACGACAAAAGAAAATTTGTACGTCTAGGGAATATTTATTAGGAGTTGAGTGCTAAAGGTTTCGAACAAGTGCGAGTCGAACTTGCGGGCGAAGAGTTTCCTACGATTATTTACAAAAATGGAAAAACTAATAACTGTATGATGTGTCGAAGAAAATCTAAAAAAATGGTTTTTTGTTGTCGTCAAAAATCCTGTAAAAATTAACCGTCTTACTGTCTCGGTTCATGAGATATAGCATGGTGACATACGAACAAACCAACGGATAGGCAGTGCAGCCATACATACTTCGCTGTCTATATGTAAGACAATAGGTCGATAAATTTTAGTTAAATAAAAAAGTAACATAGATCCCGTTTTGCCATTTAGATACGGAACTCTAAAAAGTGTTCATGGAAAGGTATAATCAATTATATTATCATACAAAGTTCTTTTTTGACTAAGTTTATTCACCTTTCTTTTCGAAATATGTCTATTCTAAGAAAGATGTTAAAAGGGCACGCTAAAGTACCTACGGACAACTTAATTAGCATATCAGAAGAATATTATAAAGATCGTGGGTATGTTTGTAAACTCTACATCCTTAAATGCCTGAACAAATATTGATAAAATTTGTACCTGTGGTAACTGATTGGTGTATTTTAACAGAGACTTTTTGCGTTTAATATCTTTATTTTTTCGCATATGACTATTTATATCTCCTTTTTTATTAGAAAAATGTAAATTAATATAACTGACTATCAAATTACAACCAAAACATTAAATAAAATAATTCCACATTGCTACCAACTTAATGAACGCATAAAAGACATCTTAACAACCAAAACACGTCTACTGTTTTTAAAAACACCACTCAAGATAAAGACAGATGCACGTTAATCACCACTATCACCACTTAATCGCCGCTTTATCACCATAATGTCTTTGTATCACCGCCTAATGTTCACGGTGTCTATTGAATGTTAATTCATCACCAAAATTTCGATTTTACTATCAGTTTTGTCGCTTGATTTAAAAGAGGCTTTAGATTTTACGTAAAGGAGTGTTTTCACTGTCCCTTAAATTACTTGTTGCGTCGTGTATAATACACAATGTTTTGGTATTTTAGAGAAACAGTATTCAATAATAACTATCGTGAGACTGATTCATTATTAAATGATGTAACGGTTTACTCGACTCGAACTCGACTCGCGATCCCGCCGTGTCTGCTCATGATTAAGGACTCCGGTTGGGTCCGAAACTAGTCGGGCTACCCCGATAAATACGCGTGAGTAAACGGTTACATCATTTAATAACAGTATTCAACTTAAAATGTACTACAAAAAAAAAACCTGGATGTGTATGTGAATTATGGGTTTGAACCATTCTCAATTATTAAAATAAATTTATGTTAAGGGTCCTGTTATAATTTACTAGCTGTTGCACGCGACTTTGTCCGCATGGTTAGAAGATAATAAGTTATGATTTATACCTGACCTGTTATTTTCACATTTTCCATGGTATCTTCGCTCCTATTAGTCGCAGCGTGATGGTATATAAACCTTCCTCGATGAATGGTCTATTCACTACAAAAAGAATTTTTCAATGTGAGCCAGTAGTTCCTGAGATTAGCGTGTTCAAACAAACAAACTCTTCAGCCTTATACATTAGTATAAATTTCCGGATTCATTATTATTTCTTTAATAATGGTTTACTCAGTCGTATTTACCTAGTTTTAGACCCAACCGGAGTAGTAGTAAATACGTGTAAACAAAACATCATAATAAATAACTAAGATATAAATACCTATTGCAATAAAACAAGCACTTGAATAAATAATGAAAATATTTATTACACAAAGTTTCAAACTTCGATTCTCACATTCAAGGGTCCAGGATCAATGGAAATAAGGATGAAGCAAAATTTCAGAATCGTTCTAAAAGAAAAAAAAAACTTTCCAAAAAGTTTTATTATCTACTTGAAGTTGACACTTTGATGACTTTTCGAATCAGATTAGGTACAGTCACCGTGATAATTGTCAGACTAAAATATTACTGTATTTTTGCTTTGATAAAGGAGTTTGTTAAAATTGTAATTTTTGACTTTTGTATTAACTCCTGAGGCAAAAGAGCGTTGTTATGAGTTTGATGTGTCTTTCTGCCTGTGTATGGAATATAGCTACCAAACGGATAAGGTATTTGAATGAATCGAATAATATAAATCTGTGTAATCCTTCAGACAGATTTCCTTAAAATATTGATGACGTGTTTTCCATTTTATCACATAATTTAAAAGTAAGGACGATTAAAAGCACTTAAGTTTGGTATTGGGGTCTAAAAACATCACTTGCTAGTATGTATCTACTAGTAAATGACGTCACACAAGATTTTACATGACTGTATCATCTTTACTTTTTGGTTACGACCATAATAGAAAAAAAATCGTATCCAATATTTTTTGGAAATCTGTCTGATTGAATAAACAGTTTATTTTTGTAAAATAACCTATTCATATTATGTATTTATAGGTGAATTATGTCCTGAAACATGCCAGTTAAATTTGTAGTAATTCAGTCCATAGTTTTTTGTAGAAACTCTCACGCAAGTGTACACACTCCTTAACAATAGCGTGACAAACATAAAACATATTCTAAAGTATGAACGATTCCCTAATGTATTGGTTGAAAGTGAATTTGATAACATTAATTAAATTAATCTTTTGAAGCGACCGTAACCGAATTAAGTATGTAATTATTGATTTATTTAAAATGTTTGGGGTTTTAGAATTAGTGTTTTTACGTAATCAAAATACTTTTTTTTTACTTTTTATTATTTGAAACAAAGATATAAGCTTTAATTGAGACGTTGGGAAGTTTTATAATAAAATTGTTAATGCCTTTGTACTGATGACTTAGTCATCTATGATAATAATGGATGTCATGATAAATAAAATACGTAAATCAATTTAATTTATTATATTATATGCTATTTTGGTCTGGCATTGAATCACCTCTAACCTAAAAAGGAAACTTTAGACAGATAATAATGAAAAATAAGGAATAGAATTGAACTTACCTGTGATGTCAGGAATGTGTATAAATTTCACCTAAAATTTAAAGCATTTTTTCTTTGTAAATTGTTGAGAAAGAGGCAAAAATACGTATTATTTTTAATTATTCATCCAACGGACTAAAATACGAACGCCATCTCAGTCTGCCCATGACCATACCTGCAAAGGTCTCGAAACGTCGGGAACTGAAATCTAAAATTAAACCGCGATAAAATCCGTAAAAGTAGTTTCACTTCAATGTCTAACATTCGCGTAAACCTAAGAAACCACTATGATTTTTACTTTTTACTAGTCACTATCCCTATTAGAACCAAACGTATCAAAACTGGAACAGGTGCATATAACTAATAAATATTTTAACTTCATCTAACCAATCATATTTTATTCCACACACATAGAATCTGACGTTTATATCGAGATTATAAACTTGCGGACAATGGTGTAATCGTAAAAATATTACAGTCATAAATTGGTTACTCGGTAGTAAACATATTTCTATTTTGTTCCGCGTAGTTTTGAGTCTCATGGGAATAATTGATAACGCCTGATATGGGAAAGATGTCAAGCCAATATTAATTCTGATTGTCTTAACTAACAAGTTAATATCTGAACCAACGTGGCTGTTGTATTGAAGTTATTGTCACGTAATTTATCAAAAACCTTGAGACATCGAGGGAGGTTCTATACAAATAAGCTAAAGAAAAATAAATCGTTGTTTGGACAAATCAGTTTAAGTTAAATTCTTAAGTTTACTCATCAACCAAAAAATGTATGAAAGTAATAACCACTTATTTACCTGCATCGTTATCGGCAAAGAGAAATAAATCATTAATAAAAAAATCAACTGTCTAGCTATAACATGTCATGAGATACAGTCTGGTGACTGACGGACCTACAGAGAATGAAACCTCAGTAATAGGATTCAATTTTTGCTCTTTGCGGACGAAACCCTAAAAAATATGTACAAACTAGCTAAATCTATACTCTATACTAATATATAAAGATGAGAGAGTTTGTTTGTTTGTTTGAACGCGCTAATCTCAGGAACTACTGGTCCAAATTGAAAAATTATTTTTGTGTTGAATAGACCATTCATCGAGGAAGGCTATAAACCATCACGCTGCGACTAATAAGAGCGAAGATACAATGGAAAATGTGAAAAAAAAACAGGGCAGATACAAATCATAGCTTATATCTTCTACCCACGGGGACGAAGTCGCGGGCAACAGCTAGTTTTAATATAAATCTCATCCAAAACTGTAATAAATTCTCTTACTTATCACTGAAGGTCAAAGGTTTTCCTTATAAAACTTAGAAATAATCATCGTGTAGACAGCTGATATTCGGAGACATAGATCTATACATATATCTGGTTCCCATGGCAACCAGTGCTCACTAACACAAGTCATTCAAATAAAACTTAATTAGTTAGTGATGATATTATACAGTGTGTATTAAAAAAGTATATAACTGAGTGAATGGACACCTTTTTAAAAAAAAAAAAAAGCGATATAATCCTTGTGTTGCGGGGGTTTCACAAACATACAAATCACGTGCGCAAAGACACCCTTTTGGAGTGATCGTTCAGCAATTTTATGAATTATTACATTACTGACGTGTATCAATTGCTATTTTACTAACAAGTCAAACTCATGAGTAGAAAAATAAAATTATTTGTTAAATTTTAATCCACACTTCTCCAGCAACGTATTTTAAAAATCAAAGCTTTAAAAACACAGCCTGTATATCCAAATCTGATTCATTATGTGTCCAAAGCACACCTGTTCTTATTGACCAATAGGAGCCAAGAACACCACATACATATTAGGAATACATCTGATAACAGACATCGTATCAGCTGTTATGGAACAAGTTTCAAAATAACTTAATTAACAAATGTGATTTTGAACGAATATTTGTTATGTTTAGTTATAATTTGGACGGATAGATCACTGGTAATGGCTTTCGCAAATTGATGTGTCGCAGGTTCGATCCCCGCGAAGGACATGCATTTGTATGATTATCAAATGCATGTTCTGAGTCTGGGTTTCTTTGTGCCTGTGACTTGAATGTTTGTGAAGCCTACTATAGCATAAGAATAAAATTAAGTTAAGGAGTTCTTAAAATTCCTATATTCAAACCTCAAAAATTCTGTGTCCCAATATTCGATGTCGTTTCCTAAGACATTTTGGAGTCTGCTTTGCACTAGATCCATAATTGTTAAACAATTACTAAGAAGCAGAACACACAAAGTTACAATAAGTAAGTAAAACTAATGATATAATTATGTTTTACGAGTGAACAAAAAATACTTGACAGAAAGGCTTAACGTCCAATAATTTCAACCATCAAAACAGCACTTAATAAAAACGTCAAAACTTTATGAAGAATATAAAAAAAAGAATCTATAAAGCACTTTTATTTTAACCCTAAAATGAAAGCATAAAATCTGTATTAAACAACTCACACATTAAAACCCTCGAAGCTTCATTAGATATTCATTTGAAAATAAAATACTGGCAAGTAGGGTTTAATAAGGCGATGTACAAAGAAAACGGAAGATTTTCTCCCTGAAACAATAATGCACAAAGCTGAGAGAACAACGGGAGATGGATGAGCGAAGAGGATAATGGATGTGGTATTATTATTCACAAGAGATATTTTAATTTTGATAGTAACTGTCGTGAGAATGATTCATTATTTAATGATGTAACGGTTTACCCACGCGTATTTATCGGGGTAGCCCGATATCAGTTCGATTCGCGATTAAGGACTCCGATTGGGTCCGAAACTAGTCGGGCTACCCCGATAAATACGCGTGAGGAAACCGTTACATCATTTAATAAAGAGTTTGTTTGATGCCTGGACCGATGAATGGGAATTTTATTATATGTACGAGTATAACTGGGTTTATGAATCAAAATGCTTTAAATGACATAAAAATATCAAGGAATTATTACGAGAAATTGGATGCATTTTTCATTTAAAAGAGGATATTCTGGTAATTGTTATTAAACACGTTCTGCCAATATAGGTACAGCTTTTTTTCTATCGGATTCTTGTAAGCTTTTTTGTTAAGCAGTCAAAAATGATAAGTTTCTTTTTCGACACATATGCACTTTATCCTTAGATATTATTTCGCTTATAACAAAACTGTTTTTAGTATATTTTAGGCCGAAGTTAACTTTATGTCTTAGTCGTTGTAGCTTCATCAAGTTTAAGCACAAGTTGTGTTCCTCGTTTCTGTAATAAAAATGTATTGTTAATGGCCAGATGTTTTCAGACAAAGTTCCAAAAAAAAATGTGTTTTCCATATCTTTACTTCGACGTGTCCATTAAAAATACATGCTCCGTGCATTCAGTGACATTTTCAAAGCGCCGCAATCCTTAGAGTACGATTCCTTTGTGCCAGGATCACCTTAGAAGCGATGTAACGAAGCAACATCTAATGTAAAACATTTGTATTATCAAATTGTTTCAATTTACTTGACATTTTGTTTTCATGTCGAGTATAGTTTTAGTTTTATCCTTTTAACTGCTCTTCAATCATACAAATATTTAATTCAAATACTGTTAATTTGAAATCTGAATTGAAAATATTGAGCGTTAAAACTGTGTGGGTTAATTTAATCTATCGATTGTTAACCTCTTGTGCAATAAACAAAATACATTCGATTAATTAAAACGTATAGCATGTGTCTGTTGTATATTTAGAAACTCTTGATACCACTTCTTTAATTTTAAATTAAGTACAAATATAAGAAAACTTAACTCTCAGATGGGTTGAACCTGCGACTGGCTAATTGCCCATGACACTTCAAAAAGCTACTGGGGTGACTGACCGAGAGTAAAAAATAATCCATTCCATGTTTACACGTCTTCAATATAAGTTTTCTTCATCTCTCTCCATATGCAAATATAAAGTTGACACAAACAACATAAACTAAGGTTTAATATTAAACTAGATTATCTTGAGTCCCGTTATTAACTCTAGCCTATACATATGTATACGTTATATGTTAAATATTCTCCATGCATGTAGTTACAACAAGATCTTCTAAGGGAATTAGGTTTAAATGTATAAGATTTAGCGGTTTGGCTACGGTTGTTTTGACATTTTGGATAATGAAATCTTCTATTTTGACATCGTTGGTTGGAAAAGGCAAAAATATAAACGGTATCTATATATGTATCTATCTATCAGGTTTTAATGCAAGGAATTTAAATGAAAATTAATGTTTTGGACGACGATGCCAGTTGTCGAAGAATTACTCTATATTTCCATGCAATCCAATGCGAGAGACGTAGCATGGTGGTTAGGTTTAGTCAGTAAGAGACTGACACTAACCACCTCCTCACAACAGGAGGTCTCGAAGAAGAGAAAAATCTTCTGACTAGAGGAACACGAGGAAACAGTCCATCTCTCTCATCATCTCAATCTAACTGAATCAAGAGCTCAATAGTGGGCAATCAAAGTTTGACCTCCGAGTTAACGTATCCATATGGTCAAAAAAGCCCATTAGTGGACAATTTCCTGAAGGAATGGGTCTTTGAAACCCGCTTCCTCTCACAGTATCTACCAAAGCGTGTGTTGTAACAGAACTATTGCAAGTCAAGCCGTTAACTGCCCACATGGGTTCCTTCGTAGCTTGAAATTTGAATTTTATCACGCATACATGTGCAAAGTGTTGCAGAGAGGGTTAGTTTCGAGTTCATCTTAATATTTTGTTGGATATTTCTTATCAAGACGGCAAGTGGTAAGAGAGTTCATTTTAATACAACGTTAGGTAAAAGCTGCTATGTGCGTGCTCAATGGGTAAAAATGGAACCCTATTACTGAAACATTGTCTATCTGTCTGAGTTAAGATGAGATAAGCTACTTAACTTATCACAGTTAGAATTCTTCAGTATTCTTGTTACCTCTTATATCAAAAAATACTATTAATGGAAATCGAGATTAAGAATCGGTTGTCAAGGTACAGGCACAAATATACATATGGTATATTTGTAGGGTGAAAAGAAATTTGTGGTTAACCACCCTCAGATTAATTTTTCACCATATCGATTAGTTTTCCTTTTACCTATGTGTACGGAACGCTGATTTTCGTCGAAGCACCCTATCACCCCACCTGATAAGACTGTTTCAATTGCGATGTCAGTCCCGCTTGCTACTTGGTCAATGGAATCTATGCTGATGCTCCAATCTGTTAAGTTATTGAATAAAATACTATGAAAAATATCGATAATCGCGAGTCGAAAATCAGCTCCTGATTATGAAATAGGTTAGGTCCCAAACTAGTTGGCCAATCCCGATAAATACGCGTGAGTCAACCGTTGCATCATTTAACAATGAATAATTCCCACAAAAGAAAGCATACCCACTGAAGTAACTCTGTACTAGATTTTATTTTAAATTCTAAACTCCACATACATAAATATAATGTTAACAAGATACGTCTTCCTAACCTCCGTTCCTTTTACCTGGCGACTTGAAAAATCAGCATTCATTTTTAACTAGTACTAAAAATATTATGTCAAGATTTACATGGTAATACAAGATTCCTACCGTACCGCTCTGGGACACAGATTAATAAGCTAGAGGAGTGATATTATAATGTTTTTCTGAGAAATGGAGTTCATTACAACAATTCAATTTAAAATCAAGACCTTTTTCAGAACATCGTGTGTATCTGAAATCCGAATGGGTAACTCGGATAACAAGCGTATTTAAAAAATAAACTTTTCATAATATCAATTTTAATTTGATCATTTAGAAAACGAGAAGTTAGCTAGTCATATCGTTATATTATATTATTTATTTATCAAAAACTATTGTTTTAGCATGCAAAATGTAAAATTGAACGTATTTCTAAATCATCGAACTCCCACTTACAAAAGTAGTCTTCAAAGTCGAGAAAATTAGGTTTAAAATCTGCAGATTTGGAATTGATTGTTTTTGTGTTGAATTATAATTATAAAACTAAAACAAATCAAATAATTTTAAATAATAAACGTAACTAATTTCCACACCTCACAAAACTTCAATCTCATCTGGGCAAAAACAAACATACCTAAAAAAAATCAGTCGAACCACTCCATAATCTCACTAATCCGTTGTCAAAAACGTATTTGCATGTACATCTCTAGGGACCTGAAGCTGTCTACTTCTACAATTTCTGAATTAAAAGAAAATGTAATGCAAAGTGTCAGAGACACTCTTGATCTTAGCTACTATTATATCTTGGAACAGATTCTGAATAAGCAATTTTTTGTAACAAGGTATTAGAGAGAAGAGATTTTGTTTTGCGAGAGATTACATTTTTTTTGTGTAAATTTAGTATTTACATGAAAATATACTAAGTGAGATAGATAAGTAACATCATCTTTAGGGTGAATCATCGAAATGGTAAAACGTAACCGACACTACTGAGACATTTATTCAACCGTTTGTTTGTCACCAGGCTGTGTCTCATGAACGCTGATATACGGACGTAATTTTCACATTTGTTGGCATTTTTTTTTTCTTTTGCCGCTAATACAACAAATTCTAAATAGCAAAGGCAGGATTCAATTTTTTTTTTTCGGAGATTTATTTATTCGAACTAAGACCGAATCTGTCGCAATGAGATCAATTATTAAGACAAAAAACATATAACTAGGTGAATCTTTTTTACAATCGGTACATTTTTTATAAGGCCTGTGTCCAATGATTTCTCGAGGGACCAAAGAGTAACACCGATTTGACCTCAATAAACGTTAAATTCTTAATAAAGTAGAAAAAGTTTGCTTGCGAGCTACTTTCCTATGTTTAAAGCTTGCTTGGTTCAGTGATAAATTCGTTTTGCTTAATTATTAAGTTGTGCCAAAGAGAGAGAGAAACGGAAAAAAAACACCTCTTTTTGTGTCGTTTTGTGAAAAGAGGTATGTTTATAAATGTTACTAGTTTTAATTATATTTTACTGAAATTTGTATTATAAGCGTCAGTTTACGATTCAAAAAGGTTAGATAAAGTTTATATAGAAGTAGCTGTGTATTTTTTCTATTATCGGGAACCGATTACTTCAAGGTTTCTCCTATAAAAAAGTTGTTGTTGAAGTTAGTTGTTGTCGCTTTACTTTTAAATTCGTGTGCTGTCTAACCTTCTTGCGTACACCAATTACTTAATTTGACAGCTCAATTTAAAATCGGAACGCGCACTAATCCTGCATACCTACCTACCTTTTGGTTTTTTAATTAGTGCACTAGTGAATACAAAGAGGCACCAATTTGGGTCGCAGCAATTAACGTATTTGGTTTTATTTCGTGCCTGTGCCAAATTTAAAAAAAAAACAACTTGAATTCCCGCCAACAGTCCCGCGTTAGATTAACTGATGTTAAAAGTTTGCAACCCCTGGCTGTATGCCAGTTACTTTAGCCTGACTGATTTATACAGACGTTTTTGAAGCAATAAGAAAATGCAATCGACTTATTTCCTTTTAAAAAAGTGAACCTATGCAGTCTTTTCTACAATTCCTAATAAGTTATTGATAGCTAAACCAAGACATGATGAATGTGAAAGGCAAGAAACAGGAGAATGATTTAAACTAAGGGTGCCCAGTGATTCAACTCAAACTGTTATTCATCGTGATGTGAAATTAAACGTAAAAAAAAACTTTGAAAAAATAACGTTTAACACAATACTCTCATTACGAAAGAAGCAAAATGGCGTCTATCAAGCCGTCCATTAATAAGTATTAAAATATACTGTTCACAAATTAATAGGAGTGAGTTTAACAGGGGATTTATATTAATGGATGACGAATGGATGAAAATCAGATATGACAGTCTGCAAATGGACCTTGTATCAAAATAGGCTTGCTAGCTGTGCAACGTGAGTTTTCTCTGTAGTTAGTAGTGACAAGTTGAATTTCAATCTTATTAATAGATGCTCAGAATTGTTTATTTAATAACGGTTTATTGACGCGTATTTATCTTACTTTATTACTGATTCACCGCAGTCTGGCGGCGGGATTTATTGCATGACATGAGGTAGACAATTGCAATTTTAAATAGATGTTGTATTTTTGTTTGTTATTGTTATTGTAAGGAATGATAAAAATAAAGGTCGAGGTTAACTAACCTTTCGTCATCATCTCAGCCTATAGCTGTCCACTGCTGGACATAGGCCTCTCCATTCGTTCTCCAGCCAACTACGGTCCATCTAGCCACTTTTCTAACGTTCATAAATTTGTTTTCCTTTAGTTTGTACACCGTCGCACTTAAGCGATTTTAACTATAAAATTTAAGCAAACATAATTTTGAAATTAATCATTTTAAATAAACAATATGTATATTCATATAACCTGATCAATTTCCAAATAAATTATCACTATTTAACTAAATCAACTTTAAACATAGCTTTCTAACTAAAATTACATGTTTACAGTTTGCTAGAAAATATTATTTTCAGTTCATATCCCTTTGAGCTTTAAATGTATTTCTAGAAACACCCGAGCTATGTAATGTATTGAATGTATTCTGAAAATAGGGATGGATTTGAAAGCTATTTTAATTACGACTATCGCTCTATGAGCCATCAAACAAGTTGCATTGTTTGATTTGATACAGTAAATTTGAATTAATTTTGTTATAGTTAAGCATCCGAATATTAGAATAACACATTTCATTTTTTTTTTCAGAAACCACTTTATTACAAATGTTAGTTTATTAGAGCCGAAAAGGGAACATTTTAACCTGGTTTCAGAGCTGCAACATGGATGCCAGGACACCAGGTTGTGAATCAACCATACAAAAAGAAGATCTAAATCTTGGTTGAGTAATTCAAATAATTTTGTGATACCATGAATGTTGCATTTGTGTGATCCACGAATGCTTGTTCTGAGTCTGGGTATATTTGTGCATGTGAATTGAATGTTTGTGAAACCCCCGCAACACAAGGATTAAAATCTTTACTGCGGAAGTCGTTTTTTAAAAAAAACAGAAACAGACTTTTGTGACCAAAACCCACCTGTGTGCCTTCCTTTGATTTTCCTCCCTTTCGCACAAACGCTGGTCTGACAGGCGACGGCCTTAATGAGCCCCCCTAAGCTAACTGACATCTCTTCTAGGCCCTCGAGCGCAGCCTGATCACGATCCTATCCATCACTCACCGTCCGCAACATCCAAAACCTCCCCACGGAGTCTGAAACTCGAGAATCTCTGCCTGACATATTCAGCTGCATCCTTTGCTAGCATGATGGCTTCGTAGAAGAACGAAACCGCTTCCCATCTACTCTCACCCAGGACAAAAGAGGAGATCACTGGAATATATTATACACCGCTATGTACCAAGTATTATCTAAAAGGAAATTCCATATTCTTACCACCACAATACTATCGCTTTTCAAGACACAGGTGTTTCTTCAGTTCAGAGAATATCTACAGGTAGATCTAAATTATGGACGCGTTATCGGTAGCCCTCCAGTCTTCGTACTATTATATCATGAAGAAAGACAGTTGTCGTAGTAAGAGCAAGATAGCGCTCTACATTTTGTGTAGCGGTGTCTCAATTCTAAAGGTAATAGTCCTGCTGTAAGAGCACAAAGCGAATGAAAATTCGTCCGTTAGTACAACATAAAATATAGATCGTGTTGTTTTGTCGTTTGGCGTTTGTTTGTGTAAAAGCAACTGGTCGGTTCCTAAGTCTGGTCCTATTCCTACAGAGATGTCGAAATAATACCGAACTTCTATCCTACTGCCTGTGATCCTACTAATATTATAAAAGCAAAAGTTTGTATGTATGGATGTTTGTGCCTCTTTCACGCCAAAATCACTGAACTGATTTAGATGAAACTTGGTACCAATGTATGACCAAGATTAACACATAGGATAAGTTTTATCCTAATTTCGTGATCCCGTGGGATCATTTTCATGATTTGTAGCGAGCGGGCCTGCGGGAAACGGCTAGTATACAATAAATATAAAAAATATCAAAAAGACCGCGGAGAAAAAAAAGCGTCGAAGTTTCTTCTACAATTTTTCAATAAAGTTCATAACACAATTATATAATTTGCACTAGCGTGACCAACCTTCCTGACATAGTACCGTCAACGTCAACCTCACAAAAAAGAACCTTATTTCTATAGATATAAAGATGTTCTGTCAAAAAGTTTATGTCTTTAGTATAGTCCACGCAAAAAGCTCCTAAAATGAACTTTATCCGTATGGGAATAAGGGTGATATGTCGAAGTATGGTGATTATTTATACAGATATTACGGAAGACTTGTACTAATATATAAATATAAAAAGCGTGTATGCGGTACGTACCGCTACTGATCGTCATTACGCTACGTTATTACCTATTTGATGCGGTCGCCACTCAGCTTTTTTTTGTTGGTTGTACGGGTGATGGAAAGTACGGTGTTGAGTCGAATTAGATGATACTTAGATAGGTAGATAGGACAATCTTTGACAAAGCCAGGTAAATTTCTGTAGTGAGAAGTAACTGCCTATTTGACTACGAAAAATCATTTTTTAACGTTGCTAAACTTACTAGCCTACGATACGTACTTAAGTTCTTAGTAATTGTCACAGACAATCTTATGGCGGTTTTGGCAGAAGAAAATTCTGTCAATGTCAAACCTGTTTCCAAAGTACAGCCACGTACTTCCTGTACCCAAAATTAATCAATTATTATACAAAAAGATAACTCGCAAATAAAATATACATAGAAACATCAACATTTTTTTATCACTTCACACATAATTTCAGTAAGTTCCTCCTTAAATCCTAAGAAAAATTTTTTCGTAACTTACTTGCACCCGTACACAGCCACCGCAACAGAGTTATTACCTCCAAGATATCCACAATTGAATTAAGATAGTGTCATTAACTGCGGTAGATTGGTAGAATGGTAGAATGTTCGAAAATAATCGAGGCCACAAAAACTTGTGAGAAATTTAGAATTTGGACGAATTCTTTGGACATCTTATTTGTTCGTTTATTATTTACGCATAGCTCCGTTGTATACTAAGATACTATAGATTAATACGGCTTTGGATATTTCAATTTGTTACTTGCTGATAACTTAGATATAAAAAGTAAAATCGAAAAAAAAACCAGTCTGTTTTGTAGTTTAGGTTTAATAGCTTAAAAATGTCAACCTTCTTGAACGGTTAATATAATAGTATAATATGTCCTTTTTTTTTTTTTTTTTTTTTTTCGCTGGGAAAAAATGCTATTACGCATCCCCTTCCCGCCGGGGGGCGAGAGAGGGGTATGTGGGACTCCCCGGTAAACGACGTTCCCGGTATACCCACTAAAAAGACCCAGCGGCACTCCGACCTCGCCTGAGTGGAGGGGGCCTGGGAGTCCATGTCGTCCAGTCCCCCACCGGCGACTGCCTGCCTTGCGGCAAGCTCCTCAAGCTCCCCCCCAGAGGGGAGGGTGCTTTATAATGGCCGGAGCATGGGGGGTGATAGTTGTGATGCAGGCGGTGGCGCCCCCGCGCCTGTCGCCCGCTGATCACCCCCTGGGGCAGATGAGGACGGGCGCTGTGCTCGCCGTCTTCCGCCCGTTCTTCGTCTGCGGAACGGCGCCGCGAGAGGGTCGTCCTCCCGCATGCGCTCCGCTGCCTCCTTTTGTGACATGACGACCTCACAGAAGGAGGCTACCGCTTCCCATGCCTCCGCACTCCCCAGCATGGCAGCAATCACGCTGGGGAGTGAGAGGTCGTCTCCGACCGCTGCCATCAGGGTGCGGCGGGGTGCGTCCCACGATGGACACTCCTCCAAGGTGTGCTCGGCCGTGTCCACCGCGGCTTCGCAGTGGTGGCACTGCGGAGTCTCCTCCCTCCCAATCCGGTGCAGGTAAGATCCGAAACAACCATGCCCGGACAGCACCTGCACCAGACGCAGGGAGAGGCAACCATGTCGCCGATCGAGCCAATCCTTGAGGACGGGCCCGATGGCGTCTAGCGTCCGGCGGCCGAACGTTGCAGAGGCGAGATCATCGGCCCAGTGCTGAGTTATTGCCTCCCTCGCCTCCTCACGCACTTCCTCGCGTTCTATCGGATCGGGGCGCTGGTTGAGCGCCCTCTGCCCCGCCGTCCAGTCGTACACCCTAGCGAGCACCCAAGCCTCGAGCTCCCAAGGAGGGGTTCCCGCCAGAGCGCACGCCGCCGCGAAACCCACTGTGCGATAGGCCCTTGCGACCCGCTGTGCAATGGCCCTTTGTGGCCTGCGCATAGCAGCAGCGTTTTCTCGTCTGCACAGTGAGTCCGCCCATATGGGGGCCCCGTATAGGGCCATACTTTTGAGTATGCCTTCGTATAGACGTCGGCATTTTTCGCCGGGCCTCCCGATGTTCGGGAGGAGCCATGAGAGGGCACCCGCTGTCTTCAGCAAGCGCGTCGACAGCCCACTGAAGTGTGCACTGAAGCGCCACCTGCTGTCGAGCACTAGACCCAGGTATTTTATCTGGGCCTGCACCCCAATGCGGACACCCGCGACATGGATATGAGGGTCAGGTGGTTGGCGCTGCCGAGGCCCATGGAAGAACACTGCCTTGTGCAGCGCGACCGTCAGCCCTAAGCGGGAGATGCGGTCGACCACTAGCGAACCCCCCGCCGAGGCCAAGCTGGCTGCCTCTCCAAAATTTCTTCCCCGGGCAGTCAAAAGGGTGTCGTCTGCATAGCAGATGACAGACGTGCCACGGGGGAGGTTGCCCCGCAAGAGCCAGTCGAATCCGATGTTCCACATTAGTGGCCCTAGAACAGAACCCTGCGGAACACCGGACTCGACGCCGTACCGTCGGATCCGTCCCGCTTTGTCCACCAGGACGACTGTGCGGTCCCGAAGGTAGTCCGCCAAGAGACCCCGCAAGTACGAAGGCACGCCGTGGAAGCGGAGCGCCTCTAGTATGGTGGAGTGGGGAAGGGAGTTGAAAGCGTTAGCTATGTCGAATGACACAGCCAGCAACCCATCCCCAGCATCCATCGCCTCTCTCACTTGACCCTTGAGGCGGGACAGGGCATCGACTGTAGAACGCTCAGCTCGAAAACCGAACTGAGCGTCCGCTAGGTCCGGGCCAATTGTGTGCAAGTGCATGTTGACTATGTCCTGGGACAACTCACACACGGTTATCTGATCCCAGGCTAAGCAGAGCTTGTGTTATGGTAACCAGACAACTTACTTATATATTTCTAAAAACATACATATTATAGATAAATTACACCCAGACACCAGAACAAATGATCATGCTCATCACACAACAGCAAGTGCATGTTGACTATGTCCTGGGACAACTCACACACGGTTATCTGATCCCAGGCTAAGCAGAGCTTGTGTTATGGTAACCAGACAACTTATTTATTTATTTATTTAATAATTTATGTACACACAAAAAATAAAGAAAAACACAAAATTACAAAATAGGATGTACAAGGGTGCTGCTTATTTCTAAAGAAATCTCTACCAGCAGACCCGCGGTAGGAGAAGTGGTTGATATTGGCAGTCAACAGTGTGCAACATAATAAAATTATTAATAAATAACATAAGCATAATCCTACATAGCATTATAATAAATATATATCCATACATATAAATACACAAATACATAGATATATACATACTACTACGCTACATATTACTATATATATACACACATTATAATAGCTCAGTCGCAGGAGGAGAGGAAGTGTTCTTTAACGTTTCTCTTAAAGATAGAGAGCGATTTAGAATCTCGGATGTTAGGCGGAAGTGAGTTCCACAGCCTAACTGCGTGGATGGTGAAGGAATAGGAATAAAAATCTGTGGAGTGAGGTTGGAAATGTAATAGGGATTTTATATGGGATCTGCAAGGGACGTCAGGAGGTCGATTGAAGGTAAACCGTTCCCGCAGGTATGAAGGATAAGTTGGGTTGTAAAGGACATTGTAGAGGAGACATAAAATGCGAGTGTTCCGGCGAAGACGGATTGGGAGCCACTTGAGCTGCTTGCGATAGTGAGATACGTGGTCATACTTACGCAGACCAAATACAAACCGAATGCACAAGTTTTGCAGGCGCTCAAGCTTATTTAGGAGCTCCTCGGTAGCATCTAGATAGCATGCATCTGCGTAGTCTATAATCGGTTGGATCATAGATAGCGCTAGGGAGACTTTTGTTTCAAGAGGAAGAAAGTATTGGAGAGATTTTAAAGAGTGAAAAGAAGAATAGACTTTACGGCCAACTTCGGCAACTTGATGACGCCATGCGAGCTCGGAATCCATAACTATACCAAGGTTTTTTACGGTATTTGTGAACTTGATTAACAACCCATCAAAAAACAGACCAGCCGCAGGTAAGGTGAGTTTACTGCGCATGGACTTGCTACCTATGATGATGGCCTGAGACTTGGATGGATTTACTTTAAGGCCATAGGAGCTAGCCCAATCACGGATCGAGGCCAGGTCGCCATTTATAGCCTCAATGGCGCTGTCGGCATCGGTTGCCTTAAAGTGTCGGTACAGCTGCAAGTCGTCTGCATAGAGATGGAAATGAGAAGAGACCACTCTAGTTATAGAGTTAATAAAAATGGAGAAAAGAAGAGGAGAAAGAACGCCACCCTGGGGAACACCTGTCGCAAGGTCACACCAGTCAGAGTAATCCTCTTCCAGGCGAACACTCTGCAAGCGCCCCCGAAGGTAAGACTCAATCCAGGCAAGAGAAGTAGAAGAGAAGTTTAAAGATTCAAGGATGCCCAGTAACACATCAAAGTCTACCGAATTGAAGGCACTGCTGAAATCCAACAGGACGAGGACCGTCAGCATCTTATTCTCCATAGCCCAGCGGATGTCATCAGTGACCTTCAGCAAAGCAGTAACCGTGCTGTGACCAGACCGAAAACCAGATTGGTAAGAAGAAATAAGGGAGTTTGTTGTTAGGAAACCAGTAATCTGCGTATGTACAATGTGTTCGAGAATCTTGGAGAGGTAAGGGAGGATTGAGATGGGTCTAAAGTGAGATGGTAAAGTAGGATTGGGAATCTTAGGTAATGGAATTATATGGGCCTGTTTCCAGGCAGACGGAAAGTTACACGTATATAACGAGTGATTAAAAATGTGGGTTAGGATCGGGAGCACACACGGAAGAATGGGACGTATCATCCTCGAACACACACCGTCACTGCCGACTGCACTAGAAGTAATTGAGAGTACTGATTTCTCAACGTCAGCCTCAGATAGGGAACTAAAAGAGAAAAGGGAGCAGGTTGGTACCGGCAAGCTCTTCAACTCAGATAGAGTTGAAGTTTTGACTGAATGATCTAAATGGATAGGGGAATGAGAGAAATTAGTGTTTAACTCATTTAGATCAACGTCTTTACAGCAGTTGAGTGATGATTTGCCAATACCAACCGATTTGAGGAATTACTTATATATTTCTAAAAACATACATATTATAGATAAATTACACCCAGACACCAGAACAAATGATCATGCTCATCACACAACATTTGTCCTGGGCGGGAATCGAACCCACGACCTCCGGTATAGCAGTCAGGTTCACTAACCACTAGACCAACAGGCCCGTCACAGCCCGTCGGTTAAAGGTAGTTAGACTTGCCAATCAAGCACCTTCCACAAAAAAAAATGAAATAGGTCTAGCTGTTTGCCCGTGAACGTCCGTGTCGGCATGATAAATAGATTGATGTAATTTGTAACATTGCTTTAATTTACTTTCATTTCATTCATATAGTTCACTAGGTAGAAAGCTAAAAAACGGATAATTAAGAATTAAAGTGTGTTTTGTACCTCTCTTTTGAGATTCAAAAACAATTTCGAAACGTACAAACTATCCTATAAAGTTAGTAAGCGGAAAATAGACGATTATCCTTCGTATTCGAGAGTTTCGGTAGCTTTGAACAAAATCAATTATACGCTGACGTTAGATCGTAAAAGGTATCGATATCGTATCGAGTAGTCATCGAGTAGTTGGAATGAATCGAGTGAATTTTAAAGTTTATTGGAGTAGGTGTGTGTTTTTTGGGAAGGTGAGTCGATTTGTTTGCGATGGGTCCGCGTTTGTAGATTTGAATAAACTTTGGAGAATTAAATGTTTCTTTGCATGCATGCATTCTTTTTTTAGCAATTCAACTTAATATTTACCAATTGGTGCTTGCAATTCATCTCCGTGGATATCAAGATTTAATTTAAGATTTGATTAACTGGATTAGTAGCATATCCTTTCTGACGCTAAAGATTTTTTTAAATCGGACCAGTAGTAGGTATCTAAAATTCGCGTGTACAAACAAACAAACTCTTACTCGTAACTCGTAAACTCGTAAAAAAAGATCACAGCTTTCATGTTTCAGGAGGCACGTAAGTCTAACGCTCTCTTTACGATCGTTTTTTTTTCATATATAAATTTAAAAAAGATATAGTCGTCATTAGTCTTTTCCCATATATTTTCTTTCTGGAACAACCAATTTCACCATTTGCGCCACAAACATACACACAATAAATATTTTTTGAAAACACCATCTCTACCTAACCTGAAAACACATTTAATATAAATACAACGATACAATATAGCTACGTACGTTATACATTGCTCGCCTCACTCCCACAATTCAAATGCATAATACATACGACAACCGATGTACTGCTTTCAAGGGATCGTGCGGTTTCCTTTACAAATAACCTTACTTCCCTGGTGTGCTGTAAGACGCAATTATTGGCTAGGTATAGAAACCACGGATCAAGAAAGTAAAAGGAAGTGCCTTTAAAATTCTGTAGTACTGGAACCAGTGTCAGCAAAATCATATTACTCACTTTCTTATTTGATTCGCTTTTTTCACTGTCCTATTATGGTGTGACAAAGGTCGTAGTGTGAGTGGTATTATTTTTTATGCTAAGATTGATCAGTGTTTGTTGGTTTGTCCTGTAACCAAAGATGAAAACGGCTAAGTCTCAGCTGACTGTTCAGCTGTACCAAACAGTATTTCATGAACCGTGAGAAAAGTGCCATCGATGATAAAAATAAACAATGAGGTTAAGAAACGATTGATACTATCATAAATTGAATAAGTGAACATTTTCGTCGTCAGTTTGTTAGATCATCTACGGTACGGAACCCTAAATTCGACTTGCACTAGACCTTTTTTCTAAGACGCAAAAAAAACTGCCACTTCCTTCAAGTTTTGTGTTTTGTGTCGGAGATGGTCATAGCATTATATTAGTATCGATTTCATTGTAACTGATGTATTAAACTGTGTAACCCTCGATGGAATCACATAATAATATAATACCATACGTCCCACTCCTGGGCAAAGGCCTGGTCCCATTAAGTGAGGTTTGAGTTTCGATCGCCGTTGGGATTGAACCTGCATTTCATGCATACAGATCCTTGCATATGACTGCAAGGCCACAACGATATAGCCATAGGCCATTAGGCCATAGCAGAAAATCCCTCAGATAACCTAAAATAAAAATAATGGTCTACAAAAGGAAACCCGCAAGTAGCCAACTAGTTTTTGTTTTATTTTTTCTATTGCAAAGTACGATAGTAACTACTTCAAGAACCATAAAATTTATAAATTGTACAAGACTTGTAAACCAGTGTCCAATTCCATAGAGACTTTGGAGAGTTTTTAAACAAATATAGGACTCCATGAAGTCAAAAGTATGTCAGGTATTTGAAGAAGTTCCATTGAAAAGCAAAAATAACTTTACAAAAACCTCAAAGCACGTAACGGAAAACCTTTAAAACCCGACCTGTCCGAATAAAAATCACGGACCGAAATGGAACGAAAAAAAATATTTCGAAAAATCGAACTTATAACACAACTAGTTTAACCGCACCACTATCGAATTTCATTTGAAAATCGAATACCTACGGTACTCGATAACCCTTGAAACGATGCAAGACAGGACCGACTAAAATAACTTGACCCCTTAATCTAATCAAAACTCCCTTTTCTCTCCTAAATTGTAAAGGAATTGGGGGACGGGGTAGTTTAATTTACGCTGGTGGTGTGATAGAGCAAAAACAGTTCATTTGCCACCTGAATTTCGACCAGGACTTTTTATATGGCGTTCAGTTTTGCGTGGATGTAAGTGTAATAGATTTTTTTTAAAGTGGTTTGAATTGAATATCAGTTTGCCGAGTTTTTGGTCGATTTAGTTTTTGTCATTTAATACGTTCACGGGTTGGAAATTGTTCTTTTTGGATGGTCTTTTTAGAATTCTGTAATTGATGCTTATTTATCGGCATTGCTCGACTAGTTTCAGACCTAACCGAAGTTCTTAATCACGAGCTGACGCGGTCGTAATGTGTATGAGTCATGAGTAGACCTGGGCGGAGGATGAAAGAGTTTTGAACGCGACCGCGGTTCCACTTGGATTCAAAACTAGACAGGCAGTGTTTAAAACTTCTTTATTCTTCTTTATATTAAGCAATGATAAAAATACAGAAGTATCTAAAGTATCGTTATACTGCAATTTGGCTCTTTAAAATATGCTCAACTTTTCTTTGTCCATTTTATGATCTTCTTCATCTAGCGGAGTATCTCCAAATAGTAAAGCTTATCAAATCGGTTTGTCCTCCTTATCACGGTGAACAATTGTTCTACGCTAGTTATCCTGGTTCTCTCCCCGATGTTCCTTAACCAAGAGTTTTCTATCACCAACTTTTTTTGCCAGCAATAAACTTACGGTCCTTCATAAATAAATTCTCCACATAACACACTCACATTAGATTCAGTGTTCATATATTAAAACTAGCCACTTATAAGTGGATGCATAAAGGGTAACATTCATATTTGTGCGGTACAAACATTATGTGAATTCAACCCTCTCGCGATGTGCGATGCGAAATGGATATTCAGTCGGATGGGTTTTTATTGCATGACCTAATTAGGCCGAGTTCATTTGTTTTGCTCTTGAACTATTAATTTGGACATTTACACAGTTATTTTTAGATGTAGCTCTGTATTTTGGTAACTAATTTATATTTTAAGGTTATTTTTGTTGGATTTGATATCAATCAATGTTAATAGTTTGACATAGTGTAAGATTATGACATTATTCTTGTAGGGACCCATGTTTTCTTGTTTGAGGAGGTAGAACGCGCGTTTGAGATAAAAAATTTCAATACTCAATCATTTATTGCGTTCCATAATGTACATCAAGGTCTTAAAATATAATAATACAGATCCATTTGCAATCATGCCCTTTCGGCCACAGAAATATCTTAGGAGAGAGGAAGCAGTAATAAATAGCTTTATATTTAATCCAATTTTTTTTGACACATTATGCTACCTATGCAAAATGTATCAAGACTCTTTATGCATGGCGAATCATAGGCGACTCTACAATCCTTAGACATAAATAAGGGAAAAAAAATAACAATTCCCTGAAATATAATACCTCCTTTACAGAAATTCGATCTCCTTGTACCACGACCTTTTCAGCTTGAAATATTTACGTAGGGCCCACATGAAAAACGGTTGAGGCAAGCTGAGCCGCGGGGCATAGTATAGCGCCGTTTGAGGTTTTATTAATTAATTATCTACCTGTAATTCATGGAAGGTAAGGCTGTATATATTATGATTGTTTGTAGGTATGAATGTGGGTCACTGAAATTTTCTTTCAATATTTTTCTCTTATTTTGATCTCGTTCAATATTATTTCTAGTTCTTGCTACAGATGTGTCAAGAAAAATCTTTAGTGTGTGTGTTAAATAACATTATAAGTGTTCACCATGCTTGTTCGAAGTGAAAGTATTTTTAACTATAAATAAAGGCACTTTATGTGAAAGTTGTGTAATATATTTTGAGATCGTGTAAACGATATGACTCTGGTCTACTGGTGGCTTAAACTCTAACATCAAGTCGTACTAACATACAAAAGAAGAACATGATAATTATTTCTAATTAATATTTCATAGATTTGGCTTTAAAACATGATATTACCAATAACAAAAATTAATAAAGAACACTTTTCAATCATTCTAAAGCAGAAACCGGGCCATTAGCAACTGCTTTATCAAATTACGCAACCGAAGGTAGGCAAGGCAAAGTTACTCAAACATTATAAGGTTTCAAACAAAACTTTGACAACTTCAATAATTTCCACGCTTTTACCGAACCAGCGAAATAAAGCCATCTTTGTTCTCCGAGCAAAAGAGACGGCAATACAGTTGTATGTATATAAAACTAAGAGTTAAATGCCACCACACTTCATAATATTCTTTGACAGTTATTTCACTGTTCAAGTTGTACGCTTATCTATATCTATACTAATATATAAAGCTGAAGAGATTGTTTGTTTGTTTGTTTGACCGCGCTAATCTCAGGAACTACTGGTTTAAATTGAAAAAATCTTATTGTGTTGAATAGACCATTCATCGAGGAAGGCTTTAGGCTATAAACCATCACGCTGCGACTAATAAGAGCAAAGATACAATGGAAAATGTGAAAAAAACAGGGCAGCTATAAATCATAACTTATATCTGCTACCCACGGGGACGAAGTCGCGGGCAACAGCTAGTGAAACAATATACCTGTATCCATCAGAAAGGCTCAGCCAGTCTTTAGCTTCAATAAATTTGTCGCTTACCTCTACATTTCTCTTTTCTGTCCATTCAAAGGTTGTCTGGAAGATATCTCTAATACTGATAAGACCGCCGTTGTACCGTTGCACTCAATGCCACTAATTGCAGTGATTTAATACTATGGTGTACTATAAAGAATATTCTATTCAATTCTATTATATAACTTCATCTCTCTCTTACGTAAACTTGCAACCACGTCATGAGATTCAGTTCTCAAAGTATTCGCAAAGAATAAAGACAGAAAATATAACAAAAGGTTTCGTATAACAAAGAAACAATTACAAAGGGTACAAGAGCCCTTATCAATGATTCAGGCAAACAGAAATATATAACAAAATATTTAATCAACTGTTTAACATCTAATAACGGGGACAAAGGCGGCAATATGGCCGATAATGTGTCACGTGACATATTAGCGCAGAAGGTAAACCGTTCCTGTCTACTTGTAACTGGGTGGAGTGGAAAGAAGTGAAACTTAAATTGGTCGATCAATCTCCATTTTGTCTCAAAAAAGACAAAATAAAAAAAGATTACAAACATTAGCCATCTCTTCTGCATTCCGTCCAGTTGAGCTTGGTCCCTACACATCAAAATCGTATTAGGCGTATTGGGGTTTTTTACTTAACCTATTATGAGTCCCATAGCTATGCAAAGGTTCCCTAGAGGCCGCATTTACAAAACCACACACGCATACATCAATAGAAACATTACACTCCTTCTCTTAAACAGTCAAAACAAAACAGCAGCAAATATTCCCCCAAGAGCAAAACAAACTTATCCCACTATCTTTCATATAACACAAAAGACAATCCGAAAAAAATACACGCGCCCACTTCCCATATGTAACGCTACGCCATGACAGATCGCATGATAACTTTGATGTGTTAATATTGTCTGTATCCTTTAGAAACAATCCGGGGATTTTGCCCTATTTCAGGGTGCCGGGTTTGGGCAAAAATGTTTTCCTTGTTTGGGAATTTGATTATAGTAAATGAAGAAGCTGTGATTTTGAGTCAGGTTCTAGAGCCAAGTATTTGGTGCGTGTAGTAGTGTTCTAGTTTTTGAGTACAGGTGTTAAGGGTGAAAAATAGCTTTTAAGGTCCTTCTAACAATTATTTCTTTGTGTGAACTCTTCACTGTGGTTACTTATGTCACATGCATAGTCAAAGTCTATGATTGTAAAATAGGTATTTGACTGAAACTGGTTTTTATTTAAGTATTTAAGTTTTCAATGATAAAGTTCGGGAAATTTAAACAGAATTTTGCCTTCCTAGAAATTTTGATCCATTTCCCTTTTTAACCAAAGTGGCAGCCCTGGCAAACCCTTATGTTTATTGTAGGGTATAATAACATCTAGGGGTGTACAAAGGCTTTCGTTTGTCTATTGATTCCTGTAATACCTTCTCGAATTTCGGATCCAAATGGTGGTGATAATATTATTATTTGATGGGAAAAGGTTTTGGATTGGCTATATTTGGTTAGGACGGAAAGTTTTGAGTTTGTATATATTTTCTAAATTCTATTGTCTCATCGTTCTTGAGCGTGCATTTTCAAAAGGGATAAATTTTGGTCCCTTTTGACGTCATATTGTTTTAAATAAATGTATGCCTTACAATTACTCCGGATTCGATACTTTTATTATCCCGAAGTATCAAAGCATCAGCATTCAAAATTTGAGCTTATCCTTCATAATTCGAGCTCTTGAAATCAATCAGATTTCATTTGAGGATATCGAAACAATGAGTAGCAATGAAGGATACTTCAAGAATTGGATGCTATTTATTCCATCTTACATTTTAACGAATCTATGGGACGAAAATATCTAAATGTGAGCCTTTAACTACCTTTTAAAATAGTACAGCCGACGAAGCGAGATGGCACTACACACCATTCTTCTTCCACAAATACAACACCTGCTTAAAGTGATAGTTATAGGTCACTCGGCACAAGGATTCGGGTTGTAATGACCTCATCGTTTCCTTACAAAGGTTTTGGAAGATTATTATGAAAATTTTACTACTTTGCGCATAATTGTATCAATATTAAAATTTTAAATTTGATGTCATTTTCTTTTATTTCATTGGCATTATGCCTTTTGTTAGTAACAGAAGTTACGTTAACTAGCAAAAAATTTTATTAGAAATACAAAAAAAATACCTTTACTTTTAAAAATTTAAAAATTTATCCTTGTATCGCGGGAGGCCGAAGCCGCATGCAAAAAACAACACTAGGTAACATAAGATACAAACTCTTCAAATTGTGACGTATAAACTACGTTGATGCAGTCTGCCGCCAATAAATTATCATAAATTCATCCATAAACTTTCTCTACAAAATTTCGCGCTAACCATCAAATGAAACAAACCGAACGTTTCAATTCCTCTTAATAGTGCAATTAGCCATTGAAAACGTCACCTCAAATTGACACAGTGAACTCTGGGCATCAATAACGAGGTAACTCGAATCGGTTAACTTACCAGTCACTTGAAGGCACTTAAGAGTTCCGTACTACAGGAGGCATACATCTGTAAGTGATATTACTGCAGTTGAGGAAGCGAGAGAGCATGATAATTGTAGAGCGCTGTCTTGTTCCCACGAAGAGTTTTACTTGGAGAGGCAGTGGTAGAGCCCTTGTTATAATAGGAAATGTTCCCTACAATTCGAATTTCAATTTGATATGATCGATTCAACTTCTGCTTGTTAAGAGTTGGCGAGATTTCGTGTAATGTTCGAGTTGTTGCTGCCTAGTTATGTTGTTTGAGTAAGTTATGTTAAGATACGTCGTATTTATTTAAGGTTGGAGTGAGGTGTTCTGAGTAATCGGTGTAGTATACAATAATTGTTGGGTAAGTATATCTTTGATGTATGAATATCATATAGATATTATCTGAAATCAATAAACAAATTTCGATAAATAAAGCGTCAGTGGTATCTTCTAATGATGCTTGACAGCAAACTGAAACAAACTAAGAGTAACTAAACCAAAATTAAATAGTAAAAAATATAGAATATATAAAAAATAAAATATATATATTATATATATAGAATATACTATCTCAAAATCATTGAAAAGTTAAACATTCACCTCAGTAATGAAAGGAAAAGAAAAGAGAGAACACTACACTTTAACGTAAAATGACGATTTAATGACGTAAATTCTTATAAAGAACAAATTTTACCCCATAGTGACTTTGTAAAAAAATATTGCAACATAAACACAAAACATATTCCCCACTATCCGAACCCATATTAGCAATACTGGAACCCAACACATCATTATTCAGAAGTGCCTCTCATTTGCCAGTTATAACTGGTTGGAATTCACGCAATTCCATGCCAGTTCCCTCTTGGGTCGCGTAATGAGCGGCCAGATAGCACACGTCAAACCCCACATCCCGCTACAAAGGAAGTACGTAACCTTTTTTAAAACCTGTTAAAAATGACCTTAAGCACACTGACCGCTGTAAAAGTGCCTTATCCAGGACCCTTTCTTATCCAACTTGGATTTTTCCATCCGATTTGGCGGACTAAGAATTTTGGGACCCAGCTTTAAGGTCATTGAATGGAAAGCAAGAAAATTCAATTTATACGAAGCCGCGATGCTTTCAACGAATTTGCATATTAAAATAAGAATTGTTTTGGCATAATGTAGAGCAGTGAAATGTTTGTTTATTAAATCCTCGTCCAATATCTTTCGTTTTATGAAGTTGTAATCATTTGATCTTCGTATTAAAGATTTTGGATAACGTCGCTTTTTATGGTATGATGATAACGTGATCGGAATATTTTATTGGGTTCCAATGGTATTTTATTTATTTATTTATTTATTAGGTACACCAACAGCAATACATACAGAGAAGATATAAAAGATACATGACAAAGTTACATTACTGGTATGTATGCCTATTACAGGTATACACATCATTTATAACAACAACAATATTAGTAATTAGAAGAACGTTATTAGTATTTTTGTGCAAGTGTGACTTAGGAACTAGAATAAACTATTTTGACTATTTTAATATTAATTGCATTCCCATATCTCCGAGATAGTTTTTCTAAATTTTTTAATAGTACGAACATGAATGTCGGTGTTTGTTAATTTACAAAGACTGTTAAATTCATTGCAAATCCTGATGAGGGGAGCGTTGAGGCCTAGGTTAGTTTTGACTTTAGGGATGAAAAACATTCTGGTATTAGGATGTCTGGGAGGCTTCGAAGGGACCGAGTAGAAGATGCGTTCTGTTAAGTCGCTGCATTTTGTGTGTCCATTCACAATCTTGTAAAGAAATAAGAGATCACGCAGACGACGTCGGTCACGCAGTGTCTTCATTTTGAAGGACTGCAAGCGCTGTATGTACGGACATCGATGGCTTATTTTATTGGAATTAAACGCCAGATGTTTGGTGAACGCTCTTTGTATTCCCTCGACTCTTTGCGAATGTGCTGCATAGAAAGGGTTCCAAACTACACTTGCATATTCTAGTCGACTGCGTACCAAGGTGTTAAATAAGACTATTCGTGTCTTTGGTAATTGGAAGCCACGAGCGTTACGCTTCACGAATCCTAGCATCTGTGCGGACTTTTTGACAACATCATTAATGTGTGCTTTAAAACTAAGTTGGTCGTCTATCAGTACACCAAGATCACGCATTTCATCTACTCTTTTTAGTGCAGTATTACATAGTGTGTAAGTAGTAGGGAAGGACGTCTTTTTCCTAGAAAAGCGCATGAAGAAGCATTTTTGGGTGTTTAAAGTCATACAGTTAGCTGTGCACCAATTTTCTATGTTAGTCAAATCACTCTGAACAAGCTTACTGTCCCCGGGCTCTGTAATTGTCTTGTAGATTTTAAGGTCGTCAGCAAACAGTAAGCTCTCACAATGCTTGATCTGACTAATTAGATCATTTACGAATACAGAGAACAATACCGGACCTAAATGGGATCCCTGCGGAACTCCAGATTTCGCGAGGAACGTGTATGAAACATGACCATTGACTGCGACGAACTGGGAGCGATTCAATAGATAAGATTTGAACCATCTAAGTAACGAACCATGGACCCCACTATGTTCCAATTTAGCTACCATGAGCGGATGACTTACTTTGTCAAATGCACTGCTGAAATCAGTGTATATTGCATCCACTTCGTGTCTGGCATCCAGGGCTTCAGATATATCAGATATGTATCTTACAAGATTGGTCTCAGTAGATCGGCCTGATCTAAAACCGTGTTGGCTGTTAGAAAGCTGCGCATCTAAGAATGAAGTAATTACGGGACAGACAAGACATTCAAAAAGCTTGGAGAAACATGATAGAATGGATATTGGCCTATAATTTTTTATATCACAAGAGTCACCTTTTTTGTGTACCGGTACTATGCGAGCTTTTTTCCATTCATCGGGAAATATTCCTGACTTCAATGAATAATTAAATAATAGACTTAACGGTTCTGCAAGGGCTTTACCGCAATTCCTTGCGAAGACAGGTGGGATTGAATCTGGACCAGCACCTTTAGAAGGATCTAGTCTTTTAATTTTGGCAAGCACGTCGTGTGGTGTAAATTGCAAAGAACTAAGCACACCACAAGATTCGTGATTTGAGTCAGCAATTACACAAGGTATTAAGTTACAAAAAATTGAAGAAAAATGAGAAGCAAAAAGGTTGGCAATATCTGTTCCATTATCTGCAATAACTTCGTTTAATTGCATTCTAGCTGGGATCGTCGGTCTACTATTACGTTTATTTTTTATGTACGTCCAAAATGCCTTAGAATCCTTTGTTATAGCTATCTCGATTTGGCGTTTGTAATCACTATAATTTTTATTAATCATCATATGACATCGACTCCTAAGTAAGTCATAGCTCAGCTTGTCACGCGGGTTATTATATTTACGAAATTTACTGCGGTACTTTTCTTTTTCTTTAAGCATTTTTATAAGCGCTTTACTGAACCAGGAAGGATATTTGGAGTTTTTGCAATTACTTTTAGGAATGTGAATGTCAATTAAATGTTTTAATTTTGCATAAAAAATAGAGACTAAATCATTAATATTATCATTATCTGCAAATTCTTGATGCCAGTCTATGGTTTCAAGTTCTGGTATAATCTTAGTGTAATCGCATTTAAAAAAGTTTAACCGAATATTATTTTTAGGACGTAATGATTTTGTATTTGACTGTGACAATATAACATGTAGGGCAGGATGTTTTGGATCTAACTTTGTAAGAACATCAGAGATATGGGTGCAGTGTAGGTTATACATATTACTTAAAACTAAATCTAATACCCTATTATCAACATTACAGACACTGTTAAATTGATAGAGATTGTTACTGGCCATAAAATCCACGAACATTTCACCTAAGGCGTTATTAAAGTTTTTTGGAATTAAGTAGGTATTTTTATCAGTATTTGTCCATTCAATAAAACCCAGATTGAAATCTCCGAGGATAAGAACATCATCGACTTTTTCGGTTACGTAACATATGCTATTTAAGTGGCATGACAACGATTCAGCTTTCACAGGCGGTGGTAGATATACAACACATATGGCTAGGTTTTTTACAATATTATTATGTTCTATTCTGACTGTTACCCATAGGTCTTCATTATTTTTACTTTCCCAACTATGAACTCTACATGAAGGAATTTCACGAGAAACTGCCAATAAAACACCGCCACCATCCTTTTTAGTATTATTATGACATTGTCTATCACGACGGTAAACCGTGTACCTTGAATCAAACAGCTCGTTGTTCATGATATGGGAGTTGAGCCAGGTCTCAGTAAAAGCTATTATTTTATAATCATTTAGTAAGATACTTTGGTACAGCTCATTAGTCTTTGTTCTCAAGCCTCTAACATTTTGGTAATAAATATCAAGCATTGTAATGTTAATTGTTCCAGAGATTTATATTAATAGTAGGATAGTAAACTATTCCTTATTTTTGAGTAAGGATAGACTTTCTAGATTTTTAATTAAAATGGCAGAGTGGGGTACATCTTTCCGAACAAACACACGCCCATTTCGAACCCACACGAACTTGTAGCCCAATTCTTTTGCCAACTTCTTTGTAGCAACGTGTAATTGCTTATTTGACGGACACAGGTGCTCAGAGACGTATACTGGCATGCTGTCACCAGCTATTCCTAGGTGCTTAGAGCTCAGCTTGTCATGAGCATTCTTTTTGTTAAAATTAACCACGGCAGCCAACAAATTATCACGAAGACGGGGCGTTCTCAATTTAATAATCATTGGACGAGGTCTGTTACTCTCGGGCTTCATCTTAGCCACTCTCGTAGCATGAATGATGTCGCTATCCTCTAGTGGCTCTCCTACCGTTTTCGCTAGATGCAAGACGGTTTGTAACAACGTTTTCTGCCTTGTATTCCGGGATGCCATTGATTTCAACGTTGCTCATTCGAAGACTCTGCTCCATCAATGACAGTCTAGTTCCGTGGTCTCTTGACGCGGCTACAAGGTGCTCGTTTTCGGCCTGGAGTTTTTTTATTATTATATCCTTTTCATCCAAAGCAGTTTTAAGCGATTCAAACTGGGCATTATAGAAGTCCATTGAAGATTTAAATTCACAAATTTGTTCCGACATATATTTAAGCTGATCCGTTACTAGTATTTTTATTTTAGTTTCAAGGACGTTGTTTAATTCCTGTTTGATTATAGAGCGTAGTTTGTTTTCAAAATCGAGGTCATCATATGCTACGTTTTCAGCAGAAACATTGCGGGAGATGGACTTTTGCCTTAGTGTTACGTTGCAGTTTTCATCGTCGGAAGTACTATCAAGAACGCTAGCATTCAACAAATCGGATGGAGGGCTTGTTGTCTTAACCTTGCAATTTATGCAAGTCCACTTTGATTTGGCGGCGGGAGTCATCGATTGGAAGCTTTTCTCACTAATATTCGCGCATTGAAGGTGATAGTTGGATTTACAATTAAAGCATTTTAGGAAGCCTCTGCTAGGTAAGGTTTTTTGGCATTGAATGCAGCTATGATTATTCGGCGCCATGCTATTATATTAGTCGATAGTGTATTAAGCAGCAAATCCGTGCACCGCAGTTATAAGCAAGCGCTGAGGCGTAATAATTTTGCGAGGTGTAGGTAGGTACTCTTATTGTTCGACGTGCAATATGTAGATGTAATATTTTGCGAGCGGGCAGTAGCGCACGTACACCACACAAGTGTACGTATGTGTGCGTAGCAGCGAGCCGGCCGCGGGTTGTCGTAGGTCAGGGTTTACTGAGTTTTTGGTTATAATATTTGCTTATTACTCACGATCCCAGCAGTAATATGAGTTGTTGAATGTGTTGTTAGATAGTTCTTTGTCACAGCTTCACAATGGTATAACTCACTTATATACACACTGATTTTAAACAATTTTTTTACGTAAAATTACGGAGCGAATGAGAAAACGTGTTGTCTTCGGCGCGCAACACTATGTACTACGTATTTGTACATACTACGTATGTATCACTACGTATTTTGCAGTACTATAAATTTTTATATCAAAATGTTGAAGCCAAATTATTGATCATGGATATGGAACCTTCCTTACCGTACCTACACAAAAGAGCACAGTTTTTTTTAATGACAAGCATTCGTGGATCAAACAAATGCGTGTCATACGCGAGGATCAAACCCGCGACACGTTGTAACCACTCGGCTATCCATGCAGTCAAACTTCACACTCAACTATTAACAAGCATCTTATTTGCAAAACTCTCTTAAAAATCTTTCAAAATCAACAATTTCATTCCTTCTTATATTCTCACTTATATCATCTTCCATACTGAAAACATGGCCCGATTTACGATACAAGAAAGTACATGACCACATATATCCCTGGTCAAGTACACAGTATCTTTTTATTGAACTGCAGAGATATAAACGGGGAAGATAACCAAAATTTCGGACACAAGTACATAACTTATCCCTGTCGTTTTAAGTCTTATGACCATAAACCGTGTGATAGTATTCCCTACCATTTTTATGACGCCATTGACGTCCCTTCCGCTTGTCCCGAACGGTAACATATGGTGTTTATTTAAACACGAGTCTTTTTGCCAACGCTGACTGAAATTTTGGGATCTGGAATCTGAAACTTTTGAATTCGATTTTCCGAGTTTTTCGTTCGGTTTTCGATCATGATTTAAATGAATTTTCTTTTTTATTTGATTTTCGAATACTTAAATCGATTCGATTTCACTATCCCGTAACGAGTATCTCATGATTAAGTCCTCTAGATGGGTCCGAAACTAGTCGGTAATTTCCGATAAATACGCTTCAGTAAATCGTTGTATCATTTAAGAAACTTCCTTACAATAGTTACCATAAAAATATAGATACAAAATAGAACGAGAAAAATCTTCAATACACAAATACTATAAAATTTTCCAATAATGAATATAATGCTCCTAAACTAATATTTAACTTTATTGAAGATAAAGACATTAAAATAGGTTAAGATACTAAAAATGAAGACAATGGAAGTCAAACGGGGTATGTCAATACAAATTAACATAAAGTAGGATGGAATCAAATATTGCCTTAAGAAAGGCAAATAGAGTGAATCTCTGAGGAGCTTAACTTTCCAAGAGAATTTTAATCTAAAAGTCGATCACTTTTGTTTGTTACGTCTGAAGGCGATGTGTAAAGTTTTAAAACTATTAAATCGTGCATGAAAATGGTTGAACTGAGGTCTTGTGGGGTTGAAGAAGATTCAAGAAAGAACTTAGTTAATGAAAGAGATGGAGATGCGAAAGTAGGTATTAAAAAGAAAGGAGATTGTCTGACGTGCAGGTATGGAATTTGATATTAGATTAAAATATTTAAATTTTCTCGAATGCTTGTTATGAGTCTGGGTATCATGTGCATGTGACTTGAATGTTTGCGAAAAATAATCGGCGACACAAGTATTCAATTTCTTACTACGGAAATTGTTTTACTTTTTCCCTTTCTTCGGTTTTTTCCTTAGAAAAAATTGAAATCCAATTTACAGCACAAGACATAGTCAGGTTCTTTTTTTTAAATCGTGTGAAAACTATTGTTTGTTTTAAATCTGTTAAGCCATTTAATGGCTTTTTAATCTAAAAAAATATTTCATTATTTATATGAAACTTAAAAATACTATTATTATTTCGGGATTATTCTTTTATTAAAGTAGGCTGAGTTTTAATGAGTAAAACCATATAACACAAAATAAGTTTGTCGTTGCCTTACATCGTTCCAATTTCATCTGTTTAAACGTAAACAATTTCCACTTCCATTATTTACAAGAGTATCAGAATAAAATATTGGATATCAAAGTTTTATTTACTTAGCAAGATAAATAACAGGAACAGACTGACAGACGGTTTGGAATGGGGTTACGTTCAGAATTGAACGAAAAAATAAAACCAAACTGAATTTATAAAGATCACAAACCGTACAAATTTACTTTGGGGATATCTCATGACTTCAAAGTCGAGATGTGTTGCTAAGAATTTTCTGTTCAAATTATGTTATCTTTTCGCTGTTTTTTTTTATACTAAAATATTTGTATATGGCTGTTTTTAATTAGAAAACTAATTAAGCTATGACCGCCCGTTGCAGCAAACTCAACTAATAAGCTGTAGGCTTACATCCAATACAGCATCATCATCATCATCATCAGCCTATTTTCGTCCTCTGCTTGACATAGGCACGCCATCGAGATCTATCTTCGGCTGCTCGCATCTAGCTCCTGCCAGCCACTTGCGCAGATCATCACTCCTCCGTGCCACAGGACGTTCTATACATACTACATAATAATATTATTGTTTCAAAAGGTAATATAAAAATGTAAAAATAGTTTTTTTATAATATGGAAAAAAACACCCAAGTCGGTTTTCCCGTTTTGGAGCTACGGTGCCACAGACAGGCCAACATATTCACCCAGACGTAACGATAAAGAGTTCATGATCTTGAAATGGCTAGACCGATTTTGGAAGAACTTATTTCAGAATAATTGCTGGAAAAGCCGCTTTAACATAAAAAACACCTGCAAATCCCGTTTAACCCGTTTAAGTTCTAGAGTGCCAAAGGCAGACACACAAACATAGAGTCATCTTATGACAGCCTACTTTTTCGTTGGTTCTTAAATAATAGACGATAAAAAAATAACTAGGTCTGAGAACTTTTAAGAGGACTCTCTGAACATAGAATATAACCAGTGTAGCCATTCAGAGTTGGCTCGCTTACAGCACAATGTTGAATTCTAGGGTTCCACATAATTGCTTGGCTATTTAAATCTTATGACACTTGTAAGAAAGCTTTCAGACCTGGTTACATTTCGAATCGTATAGAAAATCACCAAGGAATAAATGTCTGTTTCTTTTTTTTAACCAATCTGATCTCTATACCATTTTGTGTTGTGAAAAATGTACAACTATTTAGGCCTCTCCCAAGGAAAGCGTCTAGGTATTTCCTAGACTAAAAGTTGATTCCATACATTAGCGTCGGATTATGGAAAGTCTGTTTAACTTTACCTGTCTACTAATCAAGAGTAACACTTGGCATATAGTTGGACTTGCAATCAACACAATGACATATTTTGTGAAAGGACTTACAGTTTGATCGTTAAATTTCTAAAATATACACGTAAACTTATTCAGATTAAAGCATTTATAAAACAAACAACCACAAGTCTGGGCACTGTCAGCTTAGCAAAAGGGAGATAATGATACTTTGATTGAACAGGAAAGAAAACAACATTTATTATAAATTAATTTAGTAACAAAACTGACAAAAAAAATCCAAAACATACGAAACTTTTATAATAACCATCCTCATTTCACGATCCACCATTTTTTGTCACTCAAGAATTGCATTCGAAATTTGAAAAAGAGCGACGGTAATTTGAAATTCGAATTCGTTCCGTGTCAGTCGACGTTTGGCTTCGCTACAGTTAGCACGTTTTAATGAAGTGCATTTAGCAGATGGCGTAGAAGTAACGAATTTAAATTACTTTGTCCCCTTCTTCATTAAGAGTTTTTGTCTCTTGAGCTCTTATTTCAACTGTTTCCTTTTCTCTTATCTTTGAGATAAAGACGTTTCATTATCCTTCGACCTTTTTTATTTTTATTGCCGACGCCTTTCATAGTGGTAATTAAAGAACAGATATTTTGTTGCTCCGCGGACTTTCAGTTTATCCGACACGATTTACGTTCTTCTTGTGAATCTTTTTAGATTAACCCGGGATTTTGACGTTCTTGGGGTATCTTGGTTTTAAACAGTTTGTTACCGACTGTACACACACTTCTTACTGTTTCTCTATTATTTAGTATGAGTAGAAGATATGATTTTGGTAAACATTGATACTTAAACCTGTCTTTTTCTGGAGTTTGTCATCCAATGTCATGAGAGTTAGCGGTACTTGTTACCATCCAAAACACAGTATTCACCTGGACCAATACACACAAAAAAAATTGTTCATCGTTAAAGTTGAATAGTTATGTCTAAAATTACTCACCCTTTAAAAAAAAAAGGTGAATCATACAATTTTCTTTTATTCAAACGACGACATTATACTTTTCCATTCTCACAAACCTTTCTTATGAATCCAAAAGACATGATAATACCTCCAACCCAAACTCTAAACTACCGTGATGAATCAACACTACTTAAAATTCCAGCGTCCACAGGCCAAACTTTGAACACATTTCAAACAAAAGTATTCTCGCAAACACTCTTCTATTCAAACCCAGGGTGTGCAGACAAATTATATTGAGCGGTGATACTGAAGAATCACTTAATTGTATTGAACTGACAAGTCAAAGTCACGTCACTTGTCAGGACGAAATATCACGTTAACGTTAAAATCTATTTACTTAATTGATACTCAACAACAATTACACGTAATAGGTTCTCAGATAATTTTTTAGCAGTAATTCTGAACTCGAACTTGACGACTCATGTCATAGTTGGGCTAGAAGTAGAAAATTTTGTATATTAGAAGATAGATTATCTCGAAATACAGGAAATTTTGGTATATATCTTCTAATATACATTTTTTAAACCGGCGTTAAATTGTCTATTCCCAAAGCTACTAACTATAAAATAAGATGAAGACTCGTAATATTTTCAAAAAATTGTAAAATGCCGGGTAAATTGAGAAGTTCTTTAGCAAAAAATCGTTGCTGTTCTAACAACTGCGATTGGGTTCAATAGCTCTGTGTTTGTTTGCTTGTCTGTCGAAATATTGTTTTCAATTGAATGTTTTTGGTATTTTTTTAGTCTCACAGTGAAATTGGAGTGTTTGCAGCAATATTTTATATTGCATGGACCTGTTTTTGCATTGCCTTTGGATATTTTTGCATGTGGTACTATAACATTGATAAATCTTTTCTGAAAATCATGGAGATGGGTATTTTGAATCATACCTAAGTGTTGAGCTAACTGTATTTTTGGTTGCTGATTATTTTGACGAATTTTATACCCTCATAGTGTGATTTTACAAGGCACATAGTACATTCTTAAATTTACAATTTCTAAGAAACCCTTTTACAGATAGTTTGTCTGTTGGATCTTTAAATACATACAAAGGTTACCTATTAACTAAGCTTTTTTATTACTATAAGGAAAACGCAATCATACCTATGTGTCACTTTAATATTAACGTTATAAATTGCCAAGCAAGCAACAGGCATGAAAGCATTAAAAACCGTGAGATCATACGCAAAGGGATCTCAAAATTCTGAAAAATAAAAATTGAACTCCAACACGTATTTGATCCGAATTATCATTTGAATAATTGAAGGGTCCATATCACGATTGTATTATTCACATTCAACATTTAATTCTAACGAAAATTTCTCAGGGGGCTTGTTGTCAAAAATATCACGTAGTATCTTTATGGGCAGACACATTTGCACATAAAAAGAAGTTTACGATGTTGGAGCGGTACATCGGAGATAAAAGTCGAAACAAACCACAATATTGTATGCCTGATGTTTTTTTTTTGCTATCTAATATTTTAGCTGACGTGCTAGCAATAATCTTTACTGGTTCTCCCTACTTTGTTTTTGGTTGGTATTTGGTTGCTATGTGAGTTTGGCGCTTTGGATGTTATCTGGGATCAGATAGAATGTTTCATATTTTCTTTCCTCTTCGCTCTCATCTAAGATATGTTTCTCTCCTTTTTACCTGTTTCTATTCATAAATGATGCTTCCTTTCATTACTATATTTTATAGTTTGGATACGACTTACGCTTGTCTGTAAAGTCTTGACTCTTTGAACTTTATGTACCGGTTTGACGATATCTGTAGCCAAACTGAAATATAGTCTATGAAAACAGGGACTTAATTTAGTAATGTTGCTATCGGAAATCTGAAATTTGATTATTAAGGAAAGTACCAAATACAACACAATTTTACTAACAAAAAAGAATCAATAGCAAAAAACCCTTCAGAAATTCTTATAGTCTTGACAGGATGAATAATAAATGGTACACTTGATAAATATTAAAGCCTATCTCCAGAATCCCAATGATTCTTTGATTTACCTACTATTCACGCATTTATAAGCTTCATAAGTCAGTCAGGTCTAACAAAAACACCACTGCATAATTTCACCGACCCTTTCGCTACAAAAACAACACTGGCCCGTCACGAAAACACTAAACTTGAATCACCAAAAGTCAAGAAAAAGGTCTGGCCACAACCCATATAAATTCATGTCCCAAAAGGTTTCTAGAAAAACGAAAACGACTAGGCTAAACAATCTGGAAACCCTAATATTATGCAAAATGCCGCCGTGAGGATATTGAGGGAATTGTCTAAAGCAGTTTGGGAAACAATGGATGGAAGTGGAAGCCTTTCAAATGGCCCGATAGGTGGCTTAAGAAGGTCGTATGTAAGCGACTTCCGAGTTTCCTAACGTTTGGGAGGAAAGAATCGTGAATGCTTGTGATTATGGAAAATGGTGAGGGTTGGCACTTGCCTCCCGTTTTATAATCGCTTAGTTGAATAACGAGAGACACACCGAAGCTGCCTGAAAATAAATCCAAAAAAATGACTTAAATATCTTTTCTTTTTCTTACTACGAACCTAAGTCAACCTTTATGACGATCTGGAAATCCGAGTTACTCCAAAACCATAACTACTATAAAAAAAATACTCTTTTAAGATATCAAAAAGAATCATCATACCGAGGAGAGGTAATCCCTTATTGCTACAGTTTCTAAAGAATCGTTTAAACAAATGTCATGTCTTTTGACTTTTAACAAGTACCGCTCTTTTCTTAAATATGCACTTAACAGTTCGGGCTTTGCACAAGTGTGCATTTTTATTTACAGCATGAAAGAAGGGTAAAATATACAGCCTGTAGTTAGACAAAATAATAGTTCAGTCAAAGCTGATGATGATGATAAAACTCATCATTAAATTAAAGTACAAAAATACATAAACAAACCCAAAATAAATTGATTCCAATCAAAATCGTTAGCACCAACAATACCCTTAAACTGACGTCACTAAAAACGTCGACTCCAAAAATAAACTCCATACAGCCGTTTAAGAAACTTCCCCAAATGAAATTAATACGACGATGATCAATAAAGTCCTTCATTAAGCAATGTAAACAATGGAACAAAACGCTCGAATAAAATCAATAGCGATCAAGTTACTAAAACAAACTGACTAAGTCGATTAAGATAAGGGCGCAATTAGTTTTATTGGAAAAAATATCGATTACTTTTTTTGAGGATTTTTTCGATTCGATTCCGGATAAGTAATGATGGAGTTGACATAATAAAGGTCCCGGGTCGAGTCTGGATGAGGCTAGCACAGGACCGCAGAAATTGGCACGAGAAAGGGGATGCCCAGCAGTGGGAGGATAAAGGCTGTGGATGATGATGATGAATGATGGAGTTTTGGGTGGTATGTTATTATTACGCACGCAGTTATCAGTAGGCATTTTTATTCACTGACAGTTAGAGGCGAATGATAGTTGTACACACATTATTAATTCAGGCAAACATAAAAAACATGTACTGACACTTATCAGTTTGTTTTCATTAAATCTCGCAAGTTTATAAATACCAATTATAAATTGTTGTCCCGGTGCACTTAAGTCAAAAGTACCAGTGCCAATAAATGTTCCAACAACACTCATTTCATTTTATGAACTTTCATCAACCATACATCCTCTAAAGACAATTTACTTAACATCAGTCAAGTTTTAAACATTCAGTTCTATAATAATGTTCTCTTGCCATGTTTAAATGAAGCGGTTGAGTTTTCATTAGCAAGCTCTTTCCTTTATCCTCTGAATGGAAAGTTTTTGGTTCACCAATTAGTCGCTTGGTTGTCGCTGCAACTACTTAAGTCCGGTTTGGTTCTAAAGTTGGGTTTATTGAAATTAGGTTCTTATTTTGCACTGATTGTGTTTTGGTGAGTTTGTTTATTTTGTTGGATGGTTTTATCTTAGTTCGTTTTGACTGATTAGATTTCTTTATTTAAAAGTCATAAAAAATCAGCAACTAGTGTTAACATCAAAATCCCATCACACAAATAAACTAAGTATGATTATTTTTTTCCTACCCTACGGACACAATTTATGTGACCTATGTGTATTAGTATTGATTCCATAAATCTCTTATGGGGATCAAAATCAAATTCAAAAATGTAACTAAACAAAAATGACGAAAACAAACTTCGGTTTAAAAAAAAACTATAGCTCTCTATTAACTTCAAGGTACTTCCCATGTATCTACACTCGACAATTTTGAATCCTCAATATTTCTAATCGTCCTCTTCAACACAAATCATCACAAAATCCCAGTGTTCCCTACCTACTCCGAACTCACTCCAAAAACTGAGCCACTTTCTAGACATCAAAAGGCATCCTTACACATCAAGTCCCCTCAATGTCTCGGAACGGATTGTCGATCGCTGTTCTCATGCGAATACTTATGACTAGTGATGCGACTACAGTTACATTTCACTCGGATAAATCGAGTGGAACTGTTTTCGATTGCACTCGAGCGTAAGTCCATATCAATCGAGAGAATCGGGTTAGTTGATAAATGTTGAGTTTTTATCCTAGTCTGTTTTGAATAAAACATCTATGATATTTTGCCCTTAGCTAAACTGTAACTACGTGAGTTGATTAATCACAGATTAAATTAAGTTTGATACGATAGGTCCAAGGATTTGTGATCATCTAAGTCATAACAAATTCCTTCGTGATTCGGAAGGCACGTTAAATTATGGGTCCTGTCTGTTACGTTTACGGGAAGCTGAAGCAGAAGCTAAAAAGTCTGACAACTAGTCTATCCAAGACGTATCGTGTTGCTCATCTTGTCTATCTGAACTCCTCAATTCAGTCAGCATTGAGAAGGTCAGATAGACGGTTGCTTCTTTTACTTGGCTGCTTTTTTGCTTAGCTGCATCCAGTTAGCCTGGAAGTCATTGCCTACATTTTTTCTCCCGATATTTTCCTCTTACCATTCTTTCGATAAATATCATTAACGAAATAGTCATTTTGCATTAATTCGAACCTATGAATACTAATATGATTACTTTATCTCTAGACCACCACAGCACATATGCAGCAAAACCTTTTGTATTTTAGCCAATTTTCTGTGTCCATTATCCCAGTCCTACTGCAGGTCAAAGGTTCCATTTCCCATACATAACCTTAAGTACATTTAAATTAATGTCGGAATGCCTTTACTGAGTAGCACCCACTTCAGCTGAATGCATTAAACATTACCAAACTAGGTTAAAAGTAACTTCACCTCTGACCGGTGTGTAAATTGCGCCAGCCTTTTTACGTTCCACCTACGAACATTATTTTAAAACGTCGAGTTTTAAACCGTTTTTAAATTTAACTGTATTTGTTTGAAATTTATATAAAATATCGTTGGAAGTGGGAAACGTTAAATATTTCGGTTTATCCCTGTTTGAGGTGAAACTCATTTATTTATAGTTTTCTATTTAATTTTATGTCGTGTTTTTGAGAACGTGTTTTGAAATGAGGTAAAATATAGCTTTCATTTTAAATTTTTGTAGTATAAATACCAATTATTAGATAAACTTTCTTTCTAAAAAAGTTAGGTTCACTTTCAAACCCAATCGTCAACAGGTTCTCAGACTAATAAAAAAACTAATACTAATTTACGAAAAGACTAGTTGAAAACAGACTCGTATCATTAAGGAACTAAACTTGCAAAAGAAATAAAAAAAATGGTTTAAATCCATCACATTAATTTATGACCGTAACAATATCGTTATAGCGGTGACAGATATCAGTGGAAATTTAGTTCTAGACATGTCACTCGGATGGAAACACGGACAAACAGCAGCTCCTTAGCAATAGGGTATGAGTGCGAAACTCTGTTACACTAGCAAAATTGCAGCTAAGGCACTAAAACAATAGGGCATCGATATTTAATCCAATCCCTAGCATATCTCTATTTCGACCATTCAAAGGTTCATTTCATTCATAATGACATGAACTTAGCTATGATATATAACCATACACATAAAAGTATGGCGTGCGTGCACTATAACCTTTATATTCCAACCCTGTCTTGTATAAAATTGAAAGTGTAGATGTTGAAAGTGTGTTTGTGTTAGGGGACTTTAACGCGCATCCAGACACGCGTTTCTACAAGGAACTAATGGACTATTGTTCTGAAGAGTTGTTAACTTGTATAGACTCTAAGCTACTAGATATAAGCACGTATACATATTGAAATGAAACTACTTTTACGGATTTTATCGCGGTTTTAATTTTAGATTTTTGTTCCCGACGTTTCGAAACCTTTGCAGGTATCATGGTCACGGGCAGACTGAGATGGTGTTCGTCTTGACAGAAGATGTTGCTCGTTCTACCTTCATATTTTAATTAATTATTTGTGGTCCGACCTACGCAGTATGAGCTCACTGTGTCTTGATGTCTTGCAGCGCTGCTCTTGGGTTTGGCCTTGAGTTTATTTATTATTGGATCCCAAGTAGGTGATATCTTCCAGCCATCTTCTCTATTGAAATTAGGGTGTTTTTTAATCTCAATAGCCTCGCGAAACATCCTAGGTAGGAATTTGGATTCTTTAGCGAGGATCTGTGGTTGGTCAAATCTAATATAATGGCTGGAACCTTCAGCATGTTCGGCGACTGCAGACTTCGTTGAGCGGCGGTGTTTGACGTCAGCTATGTGTTCTTTAACGCGGGTCCCTATGCTTCGTTTGGTTTGACCGATGTAAGAGAGGCCGCAGTCACAATCTAGTTTGTATACTCCTGCATCTTGTAGAGGTATGTGACACTTGACAGATGGTAAGGACTGGCTAATCTTCTTGGGCGGCTTGAAGTATGTTTTAATTGAAGCTCGCTTCAGGATGTAACCAATCTTGTCAGTGACTCCTCTGACATATGGTAGTACAGCAGGCAAACGATCAACAGTGGCTGGCTTCACTCGGTTTCTGTGACGGGGCCGTGGAACTTGGAGCTTGTTGTCTCGCAGTACTTGCTTGACGTGTTGAAGCTTAATCAAGAAGATTAGCCAGTCCTTACCATCTGTCAAGTGTCACATACCTCTACAAGATGCAGGAGTATACAAACTAGATTGTGACTGCGGCCTCTCTTACATCGGTCAAACCAAACGAAGCATAGGGACCCGCGTTAAAGAACACATAGCTGACGTCAAACACCGCCGCTCAACGAAGTCTGCAGTCGCCGAACATGCTGAAGGTTCCAGCCATTATATTAGATTTGACCAACCACAGATCCTCGCTAAAGAATCCAAATTCCTACCTAGGATGTTTCGCGAGGCTATTGAGATTAAAAAACACCCTAATTTCAATAGAGAAGATGGCTGGAAGATATCACCTACTTGGGATCCAATAATAAATAAACTCAAGGCCAAACCCAAGAGCAGCGCTGCAAGACATCAAGACACAGTGAGCTCATACTGCGTAGGTCGGACCACAAATAATTAATTAAAATATGAAGGTAGAACGAGCAACATCTTCTGTCAAGACGAACACCATCTCAGTCTGCCCGTGACCATGATACCTGCAAAGGTTTCGAAACGTCGGGAACAAAAATCTAAAATTAAAACCGCGATAAAATCCGTAAAAGTAGTTTCATTTCAATGTCTAACATTCGCGTAAACCTAAGAAACCACTACGTATACATATGTAAGTGATGGGTCGGGTTCACGTCGATGGCTCGATCACTGCCTTGTCTCTGCAGCGGCAGAAACATCGGTAAGTGACGTGTATGTTTTGTATGATGCGTTTCTATCAGATCATCTTCCATTAGTTATACAGGTAAAATTTAATAGTATTATTTGTAAAAGACTGATAGTAGATAGTGGGCCTGATTGCAATATTAAATATAAATGGGGTATTAGGAATAAGGAACAATGTGATAAATACTGTGAGATCTGTACTAAAAATTTAGAATTACTATATAGATGTGAGGAGTATAAGTTATCATGCCAGAGTAATACATTAACATGTAAAAATATAGACCATATAAGTATAATTGACAAGCTTTATTGTAGTATAATTAAGGTTTTACAAAACGCTGCGAAACGTACGTTCACATGTAAAGATAAAAGGAAACGTCATATAACTGGTTGGAATTACCACATTAGACAGTATCACGTTCAGGCTAGGGAAATGTTCTTGCAGTGGAATGCATATGGTAGGCCTCGTTCAGGATATTATTATGATCTAATGCGTAAAGCACGAAGAGAATTTAAATCCGTTCTAAAACATGTCCAAAATAATCAGGAGAAGATTAAAATGAATATATTAGCACAACATGCCTCATCTAAAAATTTTGCTGGGTTTTGGAAGGAAGTTAAAAAGCTTAACCCTAAAACCAGCGTACCGGTCAGTGTAGACGGTGAATCTGATTCGAGATCTATTGCTAATAACTTTAGTACGCATTTTAATATAAAACAGACTATATCTTATCCGGTATTATCTGTTACACAGTCAAGTTCCTGTACAAGTGAGGAGGAAGCCTTTCAGGTAACAGCTGAAGAAGTTGTTGAAGTTCTTAGGGCGATGAAACGAGGGAAATCCCCAGGGCACGATGGTTTAAGTATCGAACATTTATTACACGCGGGTAGATATACTGCTGACATCTTAGCTTTATTATTCAATCTTTGCTCTCAGCACCAGTACTTACCGGAAGAACTAATTCGTACTTTGGTTGTGCCTATAATTAAGAATAAAACTGGTGATGCTACCAACATGTCAAATTATAGGCCAATATCGCTGGCAACGGTTGTGGCCAAGGTGCTTGAACGTCTGCTGCACAAAAAGTTAAGTCCTGCACTTAACTTAAATCATGGGCAATTCGGCTTTCGTCAGGAAGTGTCAACGGACATGGCTATTTTCTCCCTGAAACAAGTTGTATCACAATACGTGGAACAGGATACAAGTGTCTACGCATGTTTTCTTGATTTAAGCCGTGCTTTTGATACAATTAGTCATAACCTGCTATGGGAGAAACTAGCTAAGTCTAATATCGATCCTGGTGTTGTTGGACTGATTGAATATTGGTATTGTAATCAGTCGAACAACGTCAGGTGGGGCTCTGCTAGGTCAGATAGCTATAAACTATCCTGTGGAGTTAGACAGGGTGGTTTGACCTCTCCGGACCTGTTTAATATTTATATGAACGATTTGATTGAGGAGCTGAGTGGGACGGCGGTGGGGCTCAGGCTTGGGAACAGATATGTCAACAACTTGAGCTACGCTGATGATATGGTCCTACTCAGCCCCTCAATTAAGGGCTTAAGGAAACTTATGGCGATTTGTGAGAACTATGCTAAAGATCATAACCTGGTGTATAACGCAAAGAAGACAGAATTGTTGATATTTAGGTCCGGAAGAGGTCCGGATACTGTCCCGCCAGTCTGGATAGGAGGCCAGCCAGTCAAGGTAGTAGAGAGTTTCAGGTACCTTGGACATATACTAACGTCTGACTTAAAAGATGATGCGGATATAGATAGACAACGCCGAGCATTATCAGTTGTGGGTAATATGATAGCAAGGAGATTTTTTAAAGCCAATACTGAGACAAAGGTGCATCTCTTCAGAACCTATTGTCAGAGCTTCTACACGTGCCAACTCTGGACGCGTTACACGAAGAGGTCTCTGGATGGTATTCGTGTCCAGTATAATAACATCTTTAGGCAGTTAATGGGCTTTACGCCGCATTGTAGCGCGTCGGGCATGTTTGCAGAAGCCAGACTGGACACTTTTAACGCCATCCAGAGAAAACGAATCGCTGGATTCATGTCGAGGGTTGGTTCGTGTAAGAATAGTATTATTAAAGAACTGTCTGAAAGACTGTTTACGACTGCAATGTACAACAAATGGTTACAGATTGCAGCGTAACAATACATGTAAAGATTAATAGTAAGAAAGTTCTTCTTTTTTATTTGTTTAGTTATTTTTGTTTTTTTTTTCTAGTTAGTTTGTAATATCTGTTTATTGGTTCTCTTTCTTTTTGTGTTCAATTTATGTCAAATATGGAATGTAAAATTCTAAAATAAAGATTTATTATTATTATTATTCTCTTTATTTAAATTAAAAAACATATAAATTACATTTTTAAATATAGGCATATAAAAAAAACAACATATATTTAAAAATATAAAAAATAGTGTCCAACCGGCAACGGGAACAGGGCCCAAGCTGCCGGTGGTCAGGGCTCCAGAGAGAGGAACCTCCTCACGATGCGCGCCGTGTCCAGAAGTACCGCTTTCTGAATCAAACCCTTGACCCAGACGCCCAACGAGAGCCTCCGAAGATGTTGATCGAGGCTCTTGGCTATTAAGCCATTGGCACTTACGACTATCGGGACAATGATTGCCGAGTCCACCTCCCACAAGTCGACAACCTCGTGAGCTAAATCCAAATATTTCAATTGTTTTTCTTTTTCTGCTTTCACGAGGTTCTCGTCATGGGGGATGGTGATATCAACAATCATTGTCCGACGCTCTGATCGGTCGATCACCACTATATCAGGCTTATTGGCAACAATAGTCCTGTCAGTGATGATAGACCGATCCCAGTACAGTGTGATATGACCACTTTCGAGAACTGGGTCGGGCACATACTTATAGTACGGCACCTCAGATTCCACAAGTTTGTACTTCAGAGCAAGCTGCTGATGGATAATCCTGGCCACTTGGTTATGTCTGTGCAAGTATTCACCGTTAGCAAGACGAGAACATCCCGAAACTATATGTCTCAAGGATTCACCGGAGGAGTGACATGCCCGACAGATGTCAACTGTACCATCCTTAATTATATATTTTCGGTAGTTATTCGTCATGATAACTTCATCCATAATTGCACATACAAACCCTTCGGTTTCTCCAAAGAGATCTCCGAAGCGTAGCCAGGCCACGGACGCTAAGAAATCTACATCGGCCCCGTGAAGGGTCCGATAATAGCGTCCGTGTAGCTCCTTGCTTTGCCATACATCTTTGCGGTCTTTGACGCTCATTACGACAGGTTTGTGCCAGTTCTCTTTACCTAGAGAGAGCGGAGTGAAGGCCTTATCCACTGCCACCACATCTCGGTGCATCCCCACGTTCACTCGGAGGAAATACTCCCTGAGGTTACATACCTCGCGATTATGGAGGGTCTTGGCATTTAGGAAGCCACGACCCCCACACTTTCGCGGGATATATAACCTCATTACCGATGATCGCGGGTGGTGCATTCGATTTGCGGTGAGCAGTGTGCGGACTCTTCTATCCAAGGCGTCCAGTTCGGTCTGTGTCCACTTGAGTATGCCAAAGGAGTACATTATCACTGGCATGACCCAACCATTAAAGGCACGCACCTTGTTACCGCCCGATAAGGAACTTTTTAGTACCTTATTCAGGCGGCCAAAGAAACGTGTCTGTAACGATTGTTTCATGTCAGCAACATTAATGCCTAACGCCTCTGACATACCCAAGTATTTGTAGGTTTCCGTTGAGGAGAGGGACCTCAGGTTTATAGAATCCGAGAGCTGTATGCCCTGGGATTCTACAATCCCACCTCGTTTTACATGCATGACTGCACATTTGTCAACACCAAATTCCATTCTGATGGAATTACTGAAGCTTTCAGTAATCTTCAGTAACTTCATCAGTTGCAACTTGTTGGAAGCAAACAATTTCAGGTCATCCATGTACAACAAGTGGGAGATTACCTGGCTTCCTCTCCGCAACGAGTAGCCCAGCCTTGAATTCTCAAGCAGAGTGCTAAGAGGATTCAAGGCTAAACAGAACCACAGGGGACTCAAACTGTCACCTTGAAATATTCCCCGCTCAATCCTAATAAGTTGACCGCTCTTTTGGATATCCCGACATCCTGGATAGTGAAGCACCGTAGTCCATTGCCCCATACATGACTTCAAAAAAGTGCGTAGAGTTGTATTGATTTTATACAACTCTAGCACCCTCATGAGCCATGCATGTGGCACCGAATCATAGGCCTTCTTATAATCTATCCAACATGTCGACACACCCTTTTTGGAGCGGCGAACTTGTTGGCAAATAGTCATATCAATAAGGAGTAGCTCCTTAGTACCACGTGACCCATTCCTACATCCATTCTGAGAGGCAGACATGATAGAAAACCGTTCAATATGGTCATTAATCTTTTCTCTCAGAATGGATGTAAGCAGTTTGTAGATGGTGGGTAAACATGTAATGGGTCTATAATTTTTGGGGTCCGTGGTACTACCTGTTTTGTGGAGCAGATGGGTGGAACCAGTAGTGAAGAACTGTGGGAGCACGCCCGAGTCTACGGCAGATTGGAATTGGGATGCTAAGCAACCATGTGAACTTGGTAGCCATTTCAACCAGAAGTTATGCAGTCCATCCGGGCCCGGGGCTTTCCAATTGGCCAACGGACGGACTGCATTGGCTACGTCTTGGGGACTAATATCAATAGCCCCCATTTCTTCTATTCGTTCACACGATTGCTCAACATCACGTATCCAATCCCCCTCAGAGTGGGTTACAGGCGCCGACCAGATGCTGCGCCAAAACAAATTTGTAGCGACATCATCCGGCAGGCGTCCGGCACCCTCCTCCGACGCAGGTTGCTCCCAAGATCTGTACACCCATCTTTGGTCTCTTTGGAACATACGGTTCTGGTGAAATCGGTCCACCCGAGTCTTGTACCGTCGAATACGGCTTGCCCAGGCACACACCTTTTGCTTAAAAAAGTCAATGCGTTCTGTAACTCGGGCAGTGTATTCGCTGGGGCTAATATTAGTCCCAGCAAACGCCCGCTTTACAAAACGCATGACCCTAGGGCGAGTGTTTCCGCCCCGAAACGCAACAAGTTTGGCTATGAGTGTCCTGGCCTCAGCAACACGCTTCTCAATCCTGCACTGCCAGGTTGGTGCCGCTTGCTTAGGCCGTGCAGCTGTGTTATCTCGAAAGGTAACACCAGCTACACGACATGCCGCAACAGCCGCACAGTACAGAAGCGAGTGCGTGTCACCGAGGTCTTCGCTGTTCCCAAAATAACTGGATAGCAGCGAATCCAGGACACCCATTAGCGCCTTGTTTCGGTTGTGCATGGGCAAGCGAGGTAGTCGTGGTCTCTGGTCCCGGGGTGTTGACCGATACTCCAGAACCGCCTGTTCCAATGTACTCCTTATATGATCACTGCACTGGGTACTTACAGTTATAGCACCGTCATCATCTCCCCCGTCAGCAGGGTTGGCAGGCAGCGCGCTTGCAGCTGGCGCTTCCGCTATTGACGGGGTAACGACGACAGGGCTAGTCTGCACTTCAGAGCGCAATCGATCAAGCGTCGCGTCATCCAACCTGTGATTACGTTGGATAACTCGCACTTGATCCGACAAATGTTGTGCCGATACGTCGACGTCCGGTTCAAGGGTCCGAAACAGAGAGAGCATTCTGGCACGGTACGCAGTGAGGTTAGTTCCTCCCCCTGTCGCCCCATAGTAGGCGCGCATGACATTCTCGTTCATGGGTCGAGTCCACTTCATGCGCTGCACTACACCACCGGGAGCGGGAGCCCTGTTCGAGGCCGGTTGGCCTGAGGGCGCCAAGCTGCTCGGCGGCCGGCGCCTCCCCGGCCGACGTACAGGTGTTGGCGACGTCGGCGGGGAGTAGTACTCGTCGCTGGAGCTCGACGCGACTGCAACTGCCGGCGCTGGACCTCGGCCCGGCGGCATCTGCGAGGCGGAGCTCGGCGACGAGCCCGGGGATGGAAGGCGTGCTGCTCTTCTTCGTGTCAACATTTATCTATTCTTGTTTTCTGAGTCGTAAATTACATATTTTATAGTGATGACATATGTCATCGTACATCGGATTTTCATTTTTATTTACTTTTTTATTTTAATATGGTTTCTTGAGTTTTATATGTGCACTTTTACTATATACTATTATAAAAATATTGTTTATTGTATAATTATCGTAAAGAAGTTCGAAAATAAAAATATTCAGAAAAAATAGATGATTGACGGTTGACACGAAGTTTTTTTTTTTATTTTTATTATTATTATTATTATAAATCTGAAGCCTTAAAATGAGCGATTTTAGTCTTAATAGGAAAAAGTTACATTTCTTTAACTAAGCATGTATTTGAATTTTCTTAACGAAACAGTAAGTTAAGATAAACATACGAAAAATCGGTCAAGTGTGAATCGGTCTTGCGATTCTGAAGGTTCGTAACAAAAGGGATAATAATAAAAAAAACGCTTGGGTGACAGTCGTATGTGCGCTATCTCAAATTTATTTGTCATCCATCAACAAATTTATGACCGTAATAAGCCTTGCTTAATCTCGTTATTTCTTCAGTATTTTTGGTGCAGCAATAAAACGAATACATTAACTCTGAAAATTTCAACTGCAACTGACTGATACGACCTCGTTAAAACCAGAATTCAGACCTTCCTCCTTTTTAAAAGCATTTTAAAATAGTAGTTTTTTTATTTTATTTATTTATACTTTATTGCAAATACATACTTGGGCAATATATTTTTGGAAAGTTCATGTGAAATATTATAAAAACGTGGCTAAAATAAAACGTTGGACTGCTTTTAAAGGATTATAATATTTAATACATCAACATCAACCCCTTAATATAATTCCAAAACATAAAAAAGTATTACATCCACTCACAAAAGCTTATATCAAATACATACGTATTTCGCTGTTTTAGTGGCCCGACACTAACAGGGGTGATAAACATTTTACGCTCGTGTACAATATGAATTTTGTTATATAAGAACGTGTGTTATACAGGGTGTAGCAAAAGATACAATCTTTCTTGTTTTCTTATCTTCAAATTGTATGAGAGATTTGGTTTATCCTTTTATAAATGTAAAGATGACTGAAGAAGAGTGTTTGATTTCGTTACTATATTTAAATTAGTATTCTGGGGGTTCTGTATTTATAGACCTAACCTTAACAGGCTTTCCTAAACCTCGTTCTTTATTTTTAATTTACGCGTCAGCTGAAAATTATCAATCTAACCATCACGATTCATGATATACAGCCTGAAAGAAATGATCAAACAGCTGTTAAGACAACGGTACCTGAGAAAAAACGTCCCGTTTTTGCCCTTTGGTTACGGAACCTTAACAACTGGAATCAATTGCGTTACCAATTCCTCGTAATACTGATATATTTCGCAAATCAAAAGTACACGAAACGTAAAAACAAGAGTCACAGGAAAATTTATAAGTCTAATTGAAAAGCACTCGACCAAAAATTCTGCAGGATTTGGTAAAAATAACGAAATAAACCTTCCCTGGAAACGCTAAAAGAGATCACTCAATCCGTTCCCTTGGTATTCACAAAGTCCACGTGCAGTGACTTTGACATGGGGAAACTTAATCAGCCACCAAAGGGAAAAGGAAACACATTTTACATAGGCCAAAGTTTCGGTTTATTTAGAAAAGTAGTTTGTACAATTTTACTAATTTACAAGTTGCAACTTTTTAACTCCATAGTTACGCTTTTCTACCTACTCTCTTCTCACACCACAAAACTTAACTCAGCTATCGGCTAAATTAGTTCACAAAGTCAAAAGCCTTACATTTTTTTTATTAAGTAGTACATTTTCTTAACAATTTCACTCACATAGTATAGCGATTAATATTTACAAAAACACTTTAATCTATGTATCACAGAAAAAATAATTATTTATCTAGCATAATAATAGTTTTTATTACAAGAGGAATTTATCGACGTAAACCACCCTACACACAGACGTTTTTGCGTGTTATGAAAGTTAAAATCGCAAGTTTAGTGTGTGTAAGCAGTTTTATATTTAGCTAGTGAAATTTCTCGATATTTTTTAAATTTACTGAAAAAAATACCGTTTTGAAGCTAAAAAATAACAAAAGTATTTTTTTTATTTAGTGAAGTTTTAATTTTTAAAAGTAAAAAATATCGAGATTTTTTTAATATTACAAGACGGATGAGATGATTCCTAAGGCGACTATATTTCGATATATTCACGAAGTTGTATCTCTAGGCCATTTTGTTATTGAAGCAATTTTATTGACTCAACAATCTCCAATAAAATTTCTCGCTACAAGATTTTAATAAAAAACATAGAAGGAAATCGCCAAATTTAAGAATAACTTCAAAAAACACTTAAAGTACTGGCTGCCTTTAAATAAATCCGTTACAAAGTTAACAAGTAGGTACGCAATAAATGTTTCAACTAAAGAAATTTATTTAAATTTTAATGAAATATTTATTTGAAAATAAAAGTAGGCGTGTGGTGTAGGTTAGTCTAATCAGTCTTGAATTGAAAGTTTAAATGAAATTTTATTTTTTTCCTATAGATTATTGAGCATATTGCGATAAGCCGTAAATATTATTTTTATAATTGATTTATTTTCAATCACTATTCAATTGGATACTGGGCATACTAAGAACCACCAATACAATTACAAAATAATCGTACATTATTTTTACATTCTTCAAAAATGCCCAGTTTTGAATAAATAAATTGATATTGCATTTCAAAAGAATGGAAGAGTGAATTTTACAAATTAAAGATATGTTTGAGATATCATGTAAATGGCACAATTCGTACAGAAATTAAAGCTTATTATGTAATAATAAGTATGTATTTAATTAATTCACAAAAAAAATCTGTTTACATTTGATATGTACTCTTCTAAAAAGAAAATGTGTAACGGGAAATTATTTCATATTTTTTATTATTATTCTACATTTACAAGACATTATTATTTATAAAAATGTTTAAACGTAAAAAAAATATAAATTGTAACATTGATACACTACTTACGTATTATACAATAGTTTTCAACAAAATTGACTTTAATTAATTATTATCTACAAAAAATAAAATGTATTTTTTATCTAAAAGGCGATTATTTAATGAGAATGGAATTTTATGCGTAACAGCATAGGGTAGAAAATTTATTTTGTACCTTGTCCTTTCATGAGCTTATTATTAACTAAACCTACTTTCAGATACATTTTTTATTTATTTAGGAATTTGTCTAAAACCTTTTTTTTTTCAATATGTTATTTATGATGATGTATTTTCGTATTTAACAGCTACGCCAGAACTATGGGCTCATGCAAAACATTATAAGTAGGACTGCAGGCATTGTAGAAGCGAGGTGCACCTACGCAAAATGTAGTATGCTGTCTCGCTTCAACAATATCAGCTGTCCTTTTCAATTCTCCCTGTACTTCTTCTTTGAGTGAAAGTTCAATAATTTGTATTAATTCTTTGATATGTTTCCAATGTACCAAATTGTATACTTAATTTTTAGTACTTAGGCCGTATAATTAAATTAATAAACAAATTACTGTTATGATAATTAATTTTGTATTCTAAGTACAGGTATTAGGCATTAAATTCATTTGAATAGGCTCATCAAAGGGCTGGGTACAAAATATTAATTAATAGTCCTCTTACGAAATTCCGTCGTTTAAATTCAAATATATTTAATTTTATATAATACACTTTAGTATAATAGTAATAAGACCAGTCTCAGTCAGGTAATACGAAATTGACGAAAATTTACAATTTATTAATCAACAATTTTGAAAAAATTGACTGAAGTTATAATTCTATTGACATTGTTTCGAATTTTCAACAAAAGTAAATCGATACGTAATTTTGTTTAAATTTTTCACAAAACTTTTTTTTTAAGAATATGTTTGTAGAGTTCATGTCTTGCGACCAATAATTTATATAATGACAAGTCAGCATTTTTTTTATTTATTAAATAATATACAGTAAACACGCAATATTTTCACTTAACGGTTAAAAGGTTTGAACCGATCAATCTTTCCCTAATTCGGTGTGACCAAGAACATTCTGATAAACTATTTTCTAACCTAAATTGAACCCTAATAACTACACAACTTCGAAGACAATAAAAAGTCCTGTAGATTTTATTTAAACATTTTCATATCAAATTAAAACTTAATTAGTATACATTTATTAAAATTGACAGAAAATGCTGAAACAAAATCCTAATTTACAATTATTTGACCGAAGAAGTGATCAGACAAAAATATTTCTAAATAATAATAAAATTTTAAATTATAAATTTTTATTTAGTATTTATGGATACACAACACTTGCGTAGTAAATTCATCCAAAGTCTTTGTAGAAAAGATTAAAACTTAACTTATACGTGTGTCGCTAAAGGGGTTTGGTGACCATTACCTGAAACAAAAATACATCAAAATTAAATAAACATATTGGGGTTTTTTCATTCCCTTTACTAGGCATAATCCTCCACAAATCCTACCTTGCATCTCATCCCACAAAGCAACCTTTGCAAGAAGATATTTTTTACTTTTAGAGAAAAATGCTTTTCTTTTAGTTTTCAACATGTCTATATATTGGGATTTTAGTCAAGTTTAAAAACGAAATAAGTAATTTGAAAACTAGAATAATCTGATTTGATTTCCTATAAAAAAAAATCTATGTTTTTCTTTGTCTAGTTCGATTTTATGTATTTTACCACATGTGATTTCCTCTAAAGAAACCTCCCTCCAAGGTGTCTCAAAGCTAAAGGAAGGTACGTTACTCGGAAACGATACTTCAATAACACCACTGTCATCTTGCATCCCGTATTGAGAGCGAATGCTATTTGCACTACGTTTTACCCCAGGAAATGGGGTCCGGTATTATATCATGCAGTGTCAACGAATAAATATTTCACACTGTTCAAAATGTACCACTAAATCAACTTTCAGATAGGGAACTACTATTTTAGATATGTTTGTGGTAAATTGAGTTTTTTATTTACTGAGAAGTATATTTACATATTAACTAAGAGTTTTCACTCATACAATTCGAATTAACAAAGACCATTCTGATTTGACTAAACGCATTTGTCCGACTTGTCTTATTTGGATTAACTCCAAGTTAAGTCTACAAGTATTATAGTGGTAATTAACAGTGAATTGAGAAATAACCTGTGTACTCCCAACTAAACACGGGTGTTCCTATACAACGCCAATGCTGTTAGAAGGATTGAGTATTGGCCTGAAACAATACTACGTAACGTACGTAGAAGAAGAGGATGCCGATTGAATTGAACGTACTTTCTTACCTTTTTTAGTAACAGTCGCATTACTAATAGTCCTATTCGATGGGGCTAGTATGTAGTGCGCGCTCGGTGATTGTGGCGTTGCCGAAGATGTTGCTACGCCAATCTAACCAAAGGAAGAAGGTTTAATACAAACAAAATACGGACATGATAAATTGACATTTGAAAAAGAACAGACGAGACAAGAAAAGATGAACGAGGTAGCAGAAGTTAAATTTATTTTAAGTAAATCTGCTTATAACTTAGTAGATTTGTTAGACATCTTTAAACGAGATATAAAAATTTGTTGCTTAATTGTTACAGTTCTTAGACACCGAGCTTGAAACAAGTAGAAAATTCAAGACAGCTAATCATAATTCTATACATACCGCTGGTTGGGCACTATCTGTAGACATTGTCGACGTGGTGATGGGGCTGGTGGCACACTGTGGTGACGCCAGACTCGTTGGAGATGTTATTGAATGAGATGAATTACCTGTGCGAAAAGATGAATCGTTAAATCGAAGTAGAAAGATTGTAGAGAATATCGGGAATAAAACAGAGATCCAATTTAAACTGATGGTTCTGGTAGTAGAAGAAAAAAGCAATAAAAAAATAGCAATGTACCTCAGTGCACCAAGAAATTTAGACCTTGAGTAGAAACAAGTACAGAAAAGTATGAGTCAAATGAAAAAATTGGTCCAAAAAAGCATTCCTTTTAGGCATTGTGCTTTCCACATATTTAGCTCCCTCAAGAATTTCGACTTATTTTATTGAGGTAAAAATTATCTAGTTTAACAAAATTACTTACCTGAGGGCAAAACTACAGAACTCCTAACCGATGAATATGGAGGCGGTGCGGGGGTTGACGCTGGTTTCGCCGTATTCACTGTGTTAGCGAAACCTAAACCCCCACCGGTCCTCAGATGTGGGTTCCCGTAGGTTGCCGCATACCGAACGTCAACCCCATGTATTAGACCTCCGTTTGGTACCCGGTTCACTGAAAGAAAGTTTTAGGTTATTTTGGGCTGTCAAATTTTAGCCACATCAGTCTTTTAACATGTCACTTCAGGAGATCTATTTTCTAGGAGTATTGCACATGTGAAGCGAGTGTTATCGACAAGTCTATGACTTTATGTCTCACTTTCATACCCGCAATCAAAGAGGTAAGCCAACTTTTTACATATGGTACATATTTTTGGAGGTCGGTGAAAATGTATTTTCTTCCAATTCCTCTTTTCTACTCTAAATCTTATCTTGATATTCAAACGTATCTGTTTCATTTTTATTAGTAAACAGATGATGTTTTATTTTTGAATTTTTCGATAAAATCCTTTATCAAAGGTTACTGTTTTCCTGTTTCAATTCATTTTTCTTGCAATTCTTTTTATTAATTTGACTCAGAAAATCTGACAATTGGAAATTTTCCCTAAAAGCTAGAAGTATCCAATAAAATTTCGTTCATTTATTTAGAACTTTGAACTACCATTTTATACATGGAGTTTCATATTATTCGAAATATTTCATACTTTCCTTTACAGTACCCTCTATGCTCCGTACAAAATTCTTTCACATCAAAACAGCGAAGCCAAGTTTTATGTAGAGGAAATATTTCTCAAACGATTTTTCCTTTTAAAAACCTTTAAAGCATTACTTCGAAAATACTACTTGGAAAAGAACACAAAGGATACATGCATGCGAGCCTTGAAACAGAAACAGGCTTGCTTAAGCCTTTACAAAATATTGAATGCTTGTTCAAAACTATCGGTATTATGTTTTCCTGGCAAAATTTGTAGGTTTTATGTAGGTTGTCGGGTAACCGAGTAGCTGTATAGCGATCGATCAAGCGTATTGTTACTTGAGAAATTGTAAACTACAGAATTATAAAGGTGTTCCATAATTCACTTTTATGGGGACTAAGTTTCATTGACTTTTCCCTTTGACTCTACCCACTTGGATGTTGGTTATTGTACCAAAAATCTTTATGAAATCATTAAATTAATAAGGCTAGGGAATTTATGAGTTTGTGATTAGGTATCTAATAGCGTGTTTTACATACCTAAATAATAGTGATTATTATGTTGAATTAGGGATGGCGTAAAAAATATCAACCTTGAAGATTACATTCAGTTTTTAAGAGTTATGTATGATTATTATTTGACTTACCATCCGTAGTAGGCAGCCCAAGATTGTTCAGTGCACTGTTACTGTCTTGCCTCTTCTGTTTTCTTTGTAGCGAGTTGTTCTGAGATCCATTGCCAGTATTATACTGGACTGTTGATGGCGTATCCACGCTTCTAGGTAGACTGCCGTTGACAGATCTATATTAACAAAGAGTTCGATCTTAATCCAGAGGGAAAGAACAAAATATCAAAATATATTACAAACTAGGTTCTTTAGGAATTACAGCTCTTAGAATGAACTAAGCGGAGATCGGGGATTGAAATAGACGGGCTTCAGAAGTTAAAATAGACATCGTCGAAAAAGTTTGGATCTAGTAACAAGATACCTCTTCACCTTAGATGATGAGTTCATAGTTAATAAATTATAATATAATATAGTAAATAACTGAATGCCCTAGAGAAAAATCAAAATCTTAACAAAACCGATGAAACAAGAATTATAGGAATATTCACTTATTGATTTAATGAACGTTAAGAATATAATCACATAATAAAATTTGAAACGTTACCTGTTAGGCGTCAGCTTATCACTACTCATGGTTGGAGATTGCACCCTCAGTGACCCAGGAGTATAGTCATGCCCGTAATGCACGTATGTTTGATAACCATTACTGAATCCATTCACCTAAAATACATTTTGAAGTCAGAGAAATTCGTCAAAGTCCTAAATAAATATTTTTATAATAACTATCGTGAGACTGATTCATTATTAAATATTGTTAAGAAATTGTTTGATGACTTTTTGGAATATTTACGTCGATCGAGAATAATACACAGATACGGCGAGACGAGTTCGATTTCTTTTCCCAAAACTAGCTCCCAACAGCCTTACATCGAGATAAATGAAAAGAGGGCAGGAATGTTTGATCTTTCATTGTGACACATACGGTTAGAAATAATAAAAATCATCAATAAGGATTCAAAACAAAAACCTAAAGCTTCTTTAACTGGAACAATTACAAATAAATCATCCCAACCAAATACAAACGCGCAGTTACATCTTTCCAAGATCAAACAAGATATGGAATAGAATATTGATAGACATTACAAATTCCATTACCTTATAGCAATCAGCGTACGCCGGATCGGTGTAGTCATTGCTATATCTATACGGCTGGTATGTGTTCGTCTGGTTTATAGATGATAGGGGAACTGTACCAGCTAGTGGTATACCACTGCCAAGTTTGGCATTCGAACATAGTGTGCTGTCCGATCCTGTATTAGAGTAATCCTGGAAAAAATGGTTTGATTTAATATGTCGTAAGGAACTAATTGTTTCATCCTTTCTTGGATTGCGAAAGCTTCTTTTAGAATGTGATATTATTTAATCGTTATGCTACTCATTTCGAATTTGAAATCATTCGAATTTGAATGCGTCTGATATTCATACATAAACATGATTTAAATTTAATGTCCATTTAAATAAATGACTGCTTATTTCACTAAATAGCTGGTACATTGCATTATGTATTAAGGATCCCTGGAAATTATATGTTTAATGAAAAACACTTAAATTGTTTATTTTGTTCAATTGTCTGTAAAGTAAAATCGTCCACCTACCACTGAAAACTTTACTTTATACTCTCTCAAACTAATTAGAATCATAAAATCCATACTTACAATTTCACAGCTCCCATTCGCTTGCCTTAGTTCTAACTTCAGATCACTAATATTTGAGTTCCTATCATTCTCTTTATAAAGCTCCTCGGCAGTCACTGTCACATCAGGCTTCTCAGCCACTTGCGATTGTTTGTTCTTCCTCTGCTTTCTTTGACATAGTATCACCAGCATTATCACTGCAGCCACCATTATTGTGCCTGATGTCACTCCAAATAGGATCAGGAGGAGTGGGAATGTTTCTACAACAAAAGTTTTTGTTAATATAAACGTTTTTGGACTAAGAACTCAATTTGTTCGACACTTCGTAGGCATGGAATAATTATTTTTATTGCAATTTTTTGCCTCACGTCACTACTTATACTTCCAAAAACGTTCTGTCAGTTCATCTTTCTCCCGTTTCATTACGCAATTAATCCAAAAATAAAGAAATTGCTTCCAAAAATGTCGCAAGTAAGGTTCTACGAACAAAAAACTAGCCCTTCATGGACTCAATATTGCTTTTATCAAAACGCAAGACCCATATTATACCCAAAAAAAGAACACACGTAATTCATCAAACTAGATTTTTGGCGAACAAAAATTTTAGTACGAGCCCTCCATCAACATAGATCGAAACACAAAACCCTAAAACCAATCAAGTGGAAACCTTTCGGAAAAATAACTCGGAATATTGTAAAGGCCCAAAGATGGATGGGATATACTTATGTGAGGGTTATAAAGTCAAAATGGCGATACATTTACGATAATGCACGGCTGTTGGAACTGTAATGGCGGCGCTGTCAGCCATGAGAATAATAGTGACGTAGCCAGATGGCCAAATGGTTTTAACGTTTGACTGAAGAATGTCAATTATTCTAACAAATTGAAGGGAACTGAAATTGGACTTGTATTGGGAGCTTTAGTTTGGATAGTACGTGAGACTAACATGATGACTACTCCTAAATAATAGTTTATGATAATTCCTAACTTAACTGTTTTAGAAAAATATACTTTTGCGTATATTGTACACCTTTCAAGATTAAGAACTCTATTTGGGACAGGAAATAGTCAGGCGATCTTGAACTATTGTTTACAATTCTTAACAAGTAATTTACAATATTTAACTGATTTTGAAGAGTTTGTAAGCCAAATACAACATAATTTTGAAAAGAAGTAGAAGATACAAAGATAATACAAGTGCCAGATTCTTGATTTTGAAACATATTGACCACGAAAGTGGAATGCAACATAATAGTAATTTACATTTAATGTACTAAGATGAAAACGACAACCCATTCAAGTGGGTCCAAGAGCCATACGGTTAAGTTAACTTATCTCAAAACTTGTAAATAGTCAAGTTATCGATAGACGGATAGCAAGAGTAAAATAAAATGGAACTAATCACGTACAATGGAACGATTTTATCGTAAATTCTCCCAAATAATGCAATTTAGATAAAGTCAACCATTCAATTGATAAAAAGTTACACGTTCATTCAAAATTTAGAAAATATCAAAGTTTTATCTTTTTGTATCAAAAACATTGGACTAATAAACTCAATAAAGTAATTTGAAAGTAAATACATAATTAATCTGCTGATAAAATACTGATGTTATATTTTTAAAGCAAAGAGGCAACAACAACTGTCATGATTTGAATAAATTTGTCAAAATTGACTGACCTACGTCTACTCCTACGTACTTATTTATTTCAACATCTTCGTCTTTGGCTTGAACAACCCACCGTTGGGCATACGCTTACCTTTGCTCATGCCATTCTCATTTGCCCCATTGCCCCTTGCCCTTAACGTTCATAGCAATTTTTTTTACTTTAGCATTTATTACCTGTTTCACAATGACTGCAAAACCGCTATCTGGTATATAAATTGAAAAATTGACATATTTTATAAGAAAAATTGTCAAATAATTTGGCGGAAACTAATATGGCGGTGATGAAATAGACCCTAAGTCAAAGAGTTCCAAAAAATCAGCTATGGAATAAATTGTATTGTCAAATAATACACCGCACTAACCTAAATTGATACAAACAAAGGATCAAATAGCACTAAAGTATAAAACAAAACAGCAACGAATCCAAAATACGTTAAACCAATATCCTTGCATTGTAAACAGTCGTAAAATGTGAAATCGTAAAGAACTTTAGAATCTCGTAAAATACTTGATAAAAAACAATGAGTTTAATGAGAACCCTCATCACGTTTTAAGATCAAATACACATAAGATTTTTTTACGTCTAAATGTTTTGTTTGATAAGGATAAAGATTAAGAAGACAATAAAGAAATGATAAAATAAACCGGTGAAGTAGGAGTAGGGACTCATGGCACTGAGGGTCCCGTATGGAAAGGCAAAGGCAAATGAATTAAGTAAAAAAATGACAGTTATCAATTTGAGGACCGTACTAAATGTAGCTTGACTTAATTTTCAGTTATTTTTGATTATACACACAATAGAAAAACACCATCAAAAGAAAATATCACTAGCAGTTATTTAATACATGAGATACAGTCTGGTGGAAGAAGTACAGACAGTACAGCTGAATATTTAGCTCGTATTACTAGGATGAAGTTTACCTTTTGCGTAAGGAACCCTAAATAGAGTTGTTTATAGAACTGATTGCGTTGGTCAATATCAATGATAGTATATTGGAAACAAATTGGTACTCAAGGGATTTAATTAAAAACAAAACGTTGTCGTCATTATTTAGATATGAAATCTGATACAGATAATATAGAAAGTTGTTATCTATTTCACGTTCTTAATGTTTTTTAACCTTTTTATCTTTGTTAATTAGGTGTTAAGTTTATTGGCTATTAAAATTAATATGCGAGTGATCCCTATTACTGAGGCTCCTCAGTTTGTCTGACCGTCTTTCCAGGCTGCATCTCATGAACGGCCGAAATTTTCACAGATGATTTTGTTGCCGAAAATCGAAGCAGCAACGGTACTCAAATTTATTGGTAATCCAAATGACTTGTTTGTTGAGCCTTAAGCCTATTTTGTACAATAGCTTCAGTTTTGCAATTCTGCACTCACACTTAACCGCTTATTTTAGTCAACTAACCTAATCGCAAATATGTTCAATGTCATTTGCATCGTATTTAATTTTTAGATTGCTTCAATAATCACTTATGTATGAATTATACGGTGTGGAAAGATTTTTGCCGACCATGGTACATCATTTTTGACCTGTGCGATCCCGCAATGTATTGCAACTCTTACGATATTTACGTCTACATGAGTCTTGACTGTTCAAAAACCATAAAGTTACTTACTGTTAGGCCTCAAGACGATTTCCATGGTATCGCTTCCGTAGTCGTTGGAGACGTTGCATTTGTAGACACCGAAGTGTTTGGACTGGCTTTCACGGATGATCAGGGTTGAGTTCACTACTCCAGCTGGCTGAAGTTCTTCAAGGAAGGCGTAGTCCTGGATATAAATGGATCATTGAATAAAGGTATTCTACCAGAATCATATGATGTATTGCTTAGTACTTTCTAACGAATGTTACATATTGTCATCTGACATATTTTTACCTCTTAAGTTTTTAATCTTTTCATGATTCAATAAACAGAGTTGTTATTTTTCTTCTAAAGTGTAGATACAAACTCTGTCCCTTACGCAATATTTTCCGGGTTTTTTGATTATACGGTTCCTTCACAATTGATATCTAAGTATGTCAGCAATAGTGCCAGTATCAATAAATACTTCAAATCTAATGCAAAAATGATGTCCCTTAAATTCTAGTGCGTTGTCATTCTAAAGATTTTGTATAAACTTTACCTGATCATGTATAGCATCAATTTCTTTGCCGTCAAACGTCCATACAATATTGTCGATTCTGGGTACAGCGAAGGCGGCACATTCGATGTTCACTGTGTCTCCTTGTGATCCAAACTGCGTCTGGTTTGATACTATTTTAGGTGGTCCTGCAAAGAATTCTGATTTTAGTATGCATATAATCATTTTAAATATATCGTTGGGAATTTTGACTGCACGATTAGCAGTGGTTGTGGTCACCACGCTAAAACCAACTGAACGCGATGTGTCGCGGATTTGATCCCCACAAGACAAACGTTTCTGTGATCCACGAGTACTTGTCCTGATTCTGAGTGTTAATGTGAATGTAACTTACATGTTTTTGAATGAAACTGAATACAAAGGAGCTATCTGTCACATGATTGACACATAAGAAGTAGTTAAACTTCCTGAGGTCAAGCCTGCTTCAATTTCCTCATGCTAGACAGCCTGACTCGTAAAACATAGGACTGTGTGGAACCCCACGCACGAGGTAGTCGCAAATTCCTGACTGTGGCCATTAGAACGCGCCAACCATAGCTAGAATGCGAATTTATGTGGCTACTATCGAACTCCACAAGCTTTTTGTAGTGGCGAAGCGATATCTTGTGAATATCGTCCATATCGCTCAACGAAGGCTTCACAGGTGTTTCGATTTCTTAGTATTGTATGTAACGCTGATTACTGGCCATTAATTGGTTGTTCAAATACTTAATTAAGTCTTTGAAGATTAGACACATGAATAAATTAATAAAATTCTGTCCGTTTCCAGTATATATTTTTTAAGCACTTTCATGTCATACCCATATATATTGTAAAAAAAATGTTATCCACCGCCATTTAATAAAAGCCATCTTGGACTGCTTATAATCTATGGCTATTAACTTTCCCGACAAATCCCCTTTTCGGACAAAGAAAACCAAAATCACAATCGGTTCATCCATTTGAGAACTACAATACACAGACAAATACACATTCAGACACGACTTATAATACCTCATCTTTTTCGGTTCGTAAGTTAAAAGAATTAACACTGATCTATATTATTTTGCTTTTAATTATCTTCCTGTATACCATAGCTAGCAATGTATGTGGTTATAATATACTCAAATTATTTACGAAGTACCTTTAGTCCACTGTCTACTATAATGTTTAGCCACGTCTTCCACTTTTAATTGTTCTAATCACGAAGACTTCACGTACAATTAGCAAGTCGATCGATATTAGTCGTGTTAATAGTGTGTACGGCGATAATTAAAGGCAGACGTTCTGATTACATGGATACCTGATCTGATGCCTGATTAGTTCAATATGGGGTCTTAATAAATTGGTTTTGTGAAGCTGTATAATGAAGGTCTCATCGTTTATACACTGTGTACGTTAATTTATTATTAGATTGTATGTGTTATGGTTTCAGATACATAATATAGTAGGTATCTTTCACTATTGTAGAAAGTTTAAGCACTTACATTCATGGACTATTTTTTGTCAAACTATTTTAGTCTACTATATCTATACTAGTCCGATATTAGGTGACCACTATTCAGCCATTTAGTCAGACTCTTACTGACTAAATCTGATCCGCCGTGCTACGTCTTTTGCGATTTTGTGTCGGTGTATGGCAATGCGTTGCAATCCTTCATACAAATAGGTGACCACCATATTGTGAACTAACAAAGACTTTTCACACATTAAAAAGATATACAGGAAAAGGGTTTATTTTTAGGTTTTCGTTTCCATCGGACAGCGGGATATAATGAAAAAGACAGTTTGCTGAGAAACGAATGCGAAAAACATACCTAATACATTAACACAGAAATCGAAACAACTTATCATCAACGCAGATAACCTTTTAAACTTGAGCGTAATTAAAACTAAACCAGGATTGAACCTTCTAATATAATCTATACTAATATATAAAGCTGAAGAGTTTGTTTGTTTGTTTGTTTGAACGCGCTAATCTCAGGAACTACTGGTCCAAATTGAAAAAATATGTTTGTGTTGAATAGACCATTTATCGAGGAAGACTTTAGGCTATAAACCATCACGCTGCGACTTATACAAGCGAAGATACAATGGAAAATGTGAAAAAAAACCGGGCAGGTATAAGTATAAGGTATAAATCATAACTTATATCTTCTACCCACGAGGACGAAGTCGCGGGCAATAGCTAGTTTATTAATAACCTCCTTTAAATAATATATTATTTTCTATTTCGAGTAACGCAATAACTCCGAACTAAAATTTAGGCGTTTGATATTACGAACCCGATCTTACGTCAGCGTTCTATAAATATTAAATTTAACTCACAGCTGTTGAAATCAGACATCGACAGTCTAGACTAATGAAAATGCTATAAACACTAAGTACTGTTAGCAACAAAAGTTGATGGCCGGAACGGATTTTTTATCTTTTTAGGTATGTTATTAAATGATGTAACATTAACGTTTACTCACGCGTATTTATCGGGGTAGCCCGACTAGTTTCGGACCCAACCGGAGTCCTTAATCATGAGCAGACGCGGCGGGGTTAGGAATGGTTGATGAAGATTATGGTGAAAAAGTTAAGTCCGCCAGTGTACTTCTTACGCAGCAGTGTACACACCTTAGAAAAATCTCCGATATATCGGTTTCTTTATAAGCCAATATGAAAGTACATAGAGTGTGTTTGTAGCCGCTTTTTGAAATTCGATCCAAGATGTCCGCCGTGACAAAATGGCGGATGAATATGTTAAATCTCAAAAATAACAAATTTAAAATCCCAGTACATCTGAGTTTTTTAATTCTCATTTAAATTTTTTTTCACTACCTACTTGCGGTATAATTTATTGTTATAATAGAATTTTGTTTCTGACTGTACGTTATGGCTAATTATATACCAGTTTATATTGAGCAGTAGCTGAGGGGTTAATACAAACCGATCCTTTGTTAGTTACCCCGATTGTAAGGCCTATTTAGACAGCTGATTAATATTACTAATTATTCTAGAAATAGGCTTTGTTAGATGAATTAATTTGTGACTAGATATATAGGTCTTATAACAACTAAAGATTCCTGAAAATATTAGGTTGAAAGTTCTTGGAATTATCGTTTTGAATTATGTTAAATTTAATTAACGAGAAGGTTAAATAAAACTGTTTTGTATATACTTATATTGGATCTGAACCTTATGGATCTATAACGACACAAAAAAAACGAAATAATAATTATTTTGTTAGTTTAGAGTTAATGTTTATGTTTTTGACTATTCAATATTAATATTTACAAGGTAAAATAAAAAAAACGTGACTTATTAAACGAACCCGCATCATCGGTTTCCCGTTTAAGTGGTACAGACACAGCGGTTGAACGTACAACCCTCTATTTTCGTCGGAACTTACGAAGCTATCTCAATTTTTCGTTTTTTGTAGACCTTATCTTTCCAATCAACCTCTACCAGTTCACCAGTCATTCAACCTTATAATTGTTCTACCCTAAGCAAACTAATAAATAAAAACAGATACCTTTTCCATAATACAAATACAGGTTAGTATCAAGACAAGTTGGTATCTAAGACAATATATTCATCCACTTGACAGTAATGATAGACAAAGCTATGTAGGGGAAACGGTTGGTCTATAAAACGCCTTGTTCGCTCCCTCGCAACATTCATATACCACCCGTTTACGAGACCCCTACTATGGTTAGTCGACTCGAAAACGAAAGGAGTGATTTGCAGGTCAAAAAAAAGTCAGAAAAACGTACGAAGGATTCCGAATAAAGAGGATCGTGCTGAAAACAAATTCGAATTTCGAACGGAATGTGACGTTAGTGTTTTTAGACGTGTCATCTTTTTTTTTGTTCTATATAAATTTGTTTTTTTTTAATCCACATGTATATTATGTCAAACCAATACATGTCATCTTGAAAACTACAATAGATATTACCGATTTGCTTATTGGTATGTGATTGACATTTCTGCAAAGCTGGAGTCTTGGACCATGATTGTGGAAATAAAAAAACCTTTGGTTACCACTTCTGTTTCTTCCTCTGCTCCTAATCTTTTACGAGAGTCTACTCCAAGTCATTTCATCAAGACAATTTTTTTTTTGATAATTTTTGTTTTACTTTCATACATCGTTACTATATTTTCTATACCTTCTTGTCCTATACTTTCTTCAGCTTAACTCCCTCCTTTCTGCCTCACATCGTCCACTTACAAAATTCTAACCATCTCTTTTTTTATCGATGCCTACTCAAATTCATGTAAATAAATCTCAATGGAATAGGAAACAGACTATAGTTTACATTGCACTCCATTACATAAAGTACTTAGTTAAATTTCATGCCATTGATAATATCAAAGTTCACCTAATTATGCCCATGGAACTATGTAAAACTAAAGTGGCCTGAAGTGCTGTCAACCAAAATTATTAACTGGATAGTTTATTAGCAAATTAGGTGAATTAATTGTAACTAAAATATAAAGAGGTTTTAATCACTTTAGAATTTATAATTAGATTTCTAAAAAATTCTTAAATTGTGTGAAATTTTAACTTAAGTTAAATTTGGCTATTATTTTGCTGCCAAAAGATTGCTGAAAACATCCGTTCTAAAGTATACATTTTAACAATTGCAAAAAGATGGCTGATTTAAACTAGGACCTTGATCAAATACATTATGGTATTACACCTGACACTTCAAGATATTTGATAATTGTTAACACATTAAGAAGGGTTAATTTTCTTGGGTGTTATAGCAAGATTGTAAAATTTATTATTACAACTTACTTCTCGAACCTAAATTTGTACCCTAGGTAGACAAAAACGTACCTATAAAAAAGATCATTTGTTTTTTTTACTTCAAATTTAATCATATAATATAATTTGTAAATACAAATATAAAAATCTTATAACAGAAAACCTCTAACCACAAATTAATTATCGTAATATATGACATTCAGAGAAGAAAACTGAAAATGAACCATCAAAATACATATTTCCAAGTACGAAAAAAATAACAAAAGAAAATCACATGGAAACACGAATCTCTCCGATTTATTAAAAGCAACAACCCAATTACATTTATTGAAAGTACTTCTATGGAAAGAATATTCTATAACGTATTTTTACGTATAATAAAATAATTAATTAAAACGAACGTAGTAGGGACTTTCATTAGAAATGTGTGAGCCATTCAGCGTAGGACTCCGGGTAGGAATTCATTTATTTTTTATGAAAGAAACTGGCGGACGTTGTCTACTAAGAAACGAGTGTTCTGTAGAAATAAGACCAATTATATAACAGGGCTGTGTGTACGTGTAACCGAAACGTATGGATATCCGAAACTGATTTATGTTTCGGATATTTTGGCGTTTATAAATGACAATAATTTTATTTTGTCATTTTTGACAGTTACCTTTTAAACTATAAGGTCGTTTTATATTTTATATTCGTAGATTCTTCACAAAATTACTGACTACGTAGTCCTATTTACATTTTCTTGAGCTTTTAGATTACTTTGGATGATTACGAAACTTCGATTCAGATTCGATCTGTAAGGCTGGGAGAGGCCTATGTCCTGTGTTGGACTGAGACGGGCTGATGATGTTGATGATGACAATCGATGAGTCAACAGTATTTCCAAATACACCTGACCGCCTATATAGGTACATCTAGCAATTAGCTATCTTTTTTCATAACTAGTCTGTATCAAATAACTGCTTAAATCTATCCATAACTAAGTTACACTATCAGGAATAATTTCATATTCGAAACCGTAACCGAAACCCATAAAATTATCGATATATTATACCCGTATCCGAAATGTCATATCCATAACAACCCTAGTATATTCATCGTAAAATTTAATGAGTCTTAGAAATTCAAGTGTTTTCAGAAGTCTGTGTCAAGTTAACTTGAATGGATTTAGGTCAAGGTATAACCTTAACATTCCGATAATATAACCCTCCCTTTTCATCGAATACTTAATTTGTACAGTCAGGACCAAAAGTCGGTGGAAACAATCAGATTTTTAAATTATAATTTTATTTTTGCCGTAATGGTCAATAGAGACTCTTAGGATATCTTTTTAGTTTTCTAACTAGAATTTACTTACTATGACTTACTATGAGTAATTAAAAAAAAATGCGTTGTGGAAGCATTTGACTTTGAATGTTTGAGAAAGCCTCGCGATACAAGAATTCCTTGAGGGGTCTTTTAAAAATATAACTATCAGGCCTTCAAAACGGCAACGAGACTTATCAAAAGCACATAGAGGCACGAAGAGGTTGGATTACTAAAATAGGGGCAGTGTAAACCAAAATTTGTAGCTGACTGTACGTATTCGACGTTTCTCGTAACAATTATACAATGGAATTAGTGGAAATTACTTTATTTCATATCGTTAACTTGTACGCAGAAAGACGACTTATACGTAAGTGTTTGTACTTAATTTACATAATACTGATACAATTGTTTTGAAGAATTCACGTAACACATAATTGACTAAAAAGTATAAGTTAAAATATCAAGAAACTCACTTCGTAGTTGGTTAGTAAATTATAAATATCTAGAGGTTTCATGTACAAAAACACTCTGAAATCGATAGAAATTTAATAGTTTACAACGGTTTGTGACAAAAAGGTTATATACCCAAAAATAATAGCTTGCTATAATACAAAAAAAAATGCTGGTATATTCTATGACAAGCTTGTCTTGCATTCCAAGCTTGACTTTTATGAGGATAAAATAATATACATACATACAACGGTAAAGACATTAAATCCTTTTCCAGAAACAAAAATGCGAATAAAACTCTTACCTTTGATGAACACTGAAGCTTCTGCCTCTATTTCTGGGTATCCATCGACACTAGCTTTGCACAGGTATTTCCCAGAAGTGTGGGTGTCAAGGGTTAGTGTCAGATTAGCTGTTCTCCCAACACGCTGTGAACAAAAATGGTCCTTAAGTCATAGGTTCCAATGAATAAAATTAACTGACAAGTGCAAGCAGAGGTGCAAGGTAATTGTCATAAAATAAATAGGTACAGGATCAGAAACGATGTTTTAATTTTAAATTGATTCAATAGTCTGTTCGGCTGCTTGTTGAAGACATATAATTGTAGACTTGAAACCCTACTTTCGAACAAATTTTTGAAAAACGCTACGACGAGCTTTTTGTCTATTTTTTTGTAATATCAGCCCAGAAAGTTAACATAGAGTCAATCCAACTATTACCGTTTTTAAACATGGACATTTATTAAAATCATCTAATGATCTGATTTTCTCGAATAAAATAATTGAAATTTACAAATACAGAGTCAAAAAGCAAACATTATCCAGTCAAACAACAGAATGGCTATATTGAATGACAATGCTGAAACTTCCGAAGGTCATTCTATGGTCACGCAAAATTTCAATCAACTCTTTGGAAGGTTACTGAACAAGAAACAAATTCTGGGATCAGATTTGACTATTTGGCTTTCGAATTGGTCAACAAAACTAATGTGATTACTATAGTCAAAGTAGTGATCAAACAGAAAGGTGTTGTAGTTGACGAAGACATGATTGTAGGTAAAGTAGCTAATACTGTTGTAAAACTTAATAAGGCTGAAGTGTGAATATTGACACTTAAGGTCAATGAAGTAATTTGGTCGCACGGATAGCTAAGTGGTTGAGGTCATCACGCCAAACCTACTGAGAGCGAAGTACCTACCTCGGGTTAGATCCCCGCATAGGACAAGTATTTGTGTGTTCCATGAATGCTTGGCTTGACGAGTGACTTGAATGTTTGAGCAGCCCAACGGGAGGACACAGGGATTTCATACTTTAATGCAGAAGTCGTTTTTTATAAATGCTTGCATTGGTCTTGGAATTTGTTTTAGGACAGAATTTGTCTTTTAAAGGAAAAAATGTTTTAATTGCGTTATGACCCATGTTAATTGCGGAATACAATTTGATGAGACGTTGCTTGTGTAAATACTATTTAACGAAATAAGTAAAGCAATTGTGGGATTCTTTTAATCTTGGGCAAATGTCGAATTCCAGCCAGCGCTTTGTAGATAGACAAAGCCTTTAAAATTCAAGACGAGACGAAACTTTAAAAGTCACACACAGCTATCAACCTTGTTAGTACAAATCAAGATAACAACGATTGCTTTGTAACTGAACCGCCTTGTGACACCCACGCATCAGTAATATCAGATAATGTTAAATGTTATGGCTTTATTGCATATTTTGTATGAATATTGAGATCTTAAAGTATACGTATGATTGTAAATGGCGGTTATGAATGACGTTACGATTTTTGCTGATGAAATAATTCTGCAAATTAATGCTATCTGAGCTTACGCTTTATTTAAATCAAGGTAAATATCGAGAAAAAAAAGATACATTTTATGCATTTCTATATATGATACTGATAATATGAAAAATCCTTTATTCCTAGACTCAAGTCCAAGAAAATCCCTGCAGCTTAGCTTAAGCAATGTAAGTAATTACCAACAAAATATCATTTCTAACATTTACAAAGTGAAGAAAACTAATTATTTAGAAACAATATCTAAAGACTATCATAAGTCAAAACTAAAAACAATTAGGCTAACAAATAACAAACAAATCACACCACACAATTTTATTACGCGAACAATACACAAAGTAAATACCACAAATGAAATAAGTTTCGAAACAAAACAATTAGAACGGGTTATTGATTTTGGTCCAAATATACCTAATATTGGAGATGTAATTGAAACTGGTTTATATATTGAAACAAAATCAATTATTAAAACGGAATCTTGTGTACATGTCGGCCAATTAGTTGAATTACAATGTGTTGCGAGGGACGGAGAAGAATTGATATTGGTAAAGGTCTTGTTTTAGAATTGCTTGAAGCAATACCTATTGTATTCGAGACTGAATATTTAATTACAGACACTGTTTGTTTCGTGACTATAGAGGTATATTTTGTAGAACGTGTATCGGAATTCAAATGCTATGATTGGAAATGTTAGATTTAAGCTATTATCCGAATATTGTTAATTACAGTAAATTTCAGACAACAGATTTCAGAATGTTAGATTTAATAATAATTTTCTATTAGGCTCTATATTATCTGATGCAGATACTACGTAAATATGTATGAGTGTTGTTATCAGCTAAGACAAAATAAAATTCAATTCACTAATGAAAAAAACAGTCGCTCCGTGTAAAAGGCTAGGCCGAGGCCAATGATAATGAAAAAAGTACAAATGGTTTATTAATCTTCCTAACATGAATAGAGCAAAAAAACATAACTATATAATCTCGGTACTCGTATATATGTAAACTTTTACGAGACATTTTGCTCTATCCCAGTTCCAGCACCTTTTCATCTAACCATGTCGACCGCAATTACTAGCCTTACCTTTTTATACGACATCAATAATAGGGTCCGACTACATTATGTAACTCCAGAAACCCATCTCGACTTCAAGTCCGCATAAATCCATGGCCAAACAATGGAGATTGTATATTTTATGGCTTTTATGAATTCAAATCAAAATAAACACCATTTAGAATATTTCACGAGCTAACGGCGAAACTTTGATATTAAAATGTCCACGAAAGCACGCCGGTCATCGATTTCATACAACTTTGGTGTATTACGTAATTATTCATGACGAACCAACTTGTACGCTGTTCGTTGTACCGGCTGTTTTTGGACATTTGTTTCGCTTTGATAATTGGGAATTCTTTTGTTGAATTGTACTTTTATGTTTTTAATTTTTGTACCTCTGATTCTGAATGAGTTTTATGTTGATTCATTGTTATAACGTTATGCATGATCGTTACTGTTTTAATAAATGTATTTTCCTTTCGCTGACGTGATTTTTTTGGGTCAAATTTAGATATTGATGTAAGTGCTAAATAATGAATGAAATTTGAATTTGGCTGATGTTTTTTTTTATAATTATAACCATCATTACCAGTTGTATTGTTTTCATTTATTGTGATCCTACGTATACAGTTACACTATCATCAGCAAAGGCACATTTATCTTAAACTTAAATTTCTTCATTAACTAAAATACTTACAATCATCTGATCTTCTTCATGATGTAGCCATCTGATTTCTGGAGGAGGATATCCATCAACATCACAACTTAGAGTGACACTTGTGCCAATTTCTGCTTCCACGTCTTTTGGCAAACTCCTGAAGGTTGGTGCATCTAAAATAGAAAAGGAAGTCAATACCTTTGTATTTTCATCACGTAATTATAACAGAGGTACAAGAACTAGGTTATTTGATCGATAAGAAAATCAAAACGATTGGCTTCATTATACTTATTTGTTTGTTTATAAATATGCACATAAATATACGCCTGGACAATATGTTCTTGGAAAGTTCATGTACAAAGGCGAGTTTTATCCATAGTTGGGTTCTCTTACAGGAAACCTTAGAGTGACTGAGAGATTTGATACTTTCATTGGTTTCAAAACGAAAAAGATAGCAGGTATGAAAAACATCATGCAAATAATATACCACTTTATAAAAACTGCTTAAATTGCTTTAACAATATTTATAAGTGATCTCAACGCAGAACAGGTTATAAAAAGTGATACATCACATCTATATTTTAACATAGCAACAGTAGAAGTTATCATAGTATCTTAAATAGATACTCCATGTCTATCTGAACATCAAGTCTATCGAATGCTTTGTCTAAACGAGCTTGATTGGCGTTTACGCTTGATACAACATAGTTCACACACGCTTCAAATATGTTTCGATATTGGCATATTCTGACAATTTCTAACAGAAATTTGAGAATTTCGCTTCCAGTCATTGTCACGTGATGTTTTGAGATAACAATGGTATAATTGATGGAATTTTCGCATTTACTTTTCATTTGAATCACGTGATTTAAATTTGCCTCTTTCGTTGAAACATTTGTGCAGAAATGCTACTAATCTATTGCTTCTTCTACTGCAGATATTTTTATACTAAACCCACTTAAAATAAATACTTTTATGTTACGACGGGAAAGTTTTATACTTCTAAGCACGATGTATTTTTTCGTTCTTCAATAACAGGCAGAATACAAGAAAATTAATACCTATTTATAGATGCTACAAGATTTGTTTCAAACAATTCCTTGCGAACAATTACGTGTCTAATTTTGAAATTCTTGTAGAAGTAGAAGTGTGTTATAGAAGAGGATATTTTAATGGAAAATTCTTGTTAAGAATCATCCGCGTATTATCGAGATCTTCCGACTAGTTGTGAACTGCCGCAGCGACGGACTTGCGAGTTCGACTCTGGACCCCTTTGCCATATCAAATCATGATGAAGCTTTACTATGATTGGATCGGTTTCTAGTCTAACGGGATGCAGCTAAAGACTAAAGTTTTACAAGGACTGACTGCCTGTCTAACCTGCTTAACCCAGTTTTCTGGGCAACACGATACCCCTTAGTTAGACTGGTTGTCAGGGTTACTGTCTTCCAACTACCCGTAACGACTGTCCAAACTGTTTAGCATGTGATTGATCAACTTGTAGAGTTGTAAATCACAAGCTCCTCAAAAGCATATGCAAAATCCTTCCCACAAAGAATGTTCACGTTGCACTATACATTAGAGTTTCTAAAACAGTGAATTCAACTTACATGTAATTTCAAGTGTCTCTATTTCTTCGCTGTTCCCAACATCGTTGAAGACAATGCATTTGATTGTAGCGTCGTGGTATTTTCTTGTTATGTTGTAAATTTTCTGTTGAATGAAATGGGATTTTGTTATTTAACGTTTATTAGTTTAGCTATTCGTTGTTGTTTGTAACATGCTGTTTTAACAAAATTAGGTGTGTTAAATATGAAAAACTATAACTGTATGGAAAGAGTCTAGGCCTAGCTATAACAATAATAACATATTTTATTTTCATAAAGAGTTTTTACATCCTCATAAAAAACTTTGATCTTGAGCCAAGGGTGAGAACTGTTAAAGATGAGACCTAGAGTAATGGAATTAGTGTGATCAAAGTCACACACTTCACGGTCAGCTATGGGCTATAATCAGGATAAATTCAACAATTAAATAGTATATGGGGAGATTAATGGTATTGACATTTTAAGATCCAGTTTACATGATTTTTTTTTTCTAGAATCCTCGGTAATAATTCAGATTTTAAATCATACTTCTACATAATATGTTATTAATTTCTTGTACTCACCAATTCAGTAGTATTTCCTTCGATGAGTTTTTCATTTAGGAACCACTTGTATGTCAGGTTTGATGGGTTTGCGTCGGCTTTGCAGGCTGTTGATTAAGCAGTTTTATAAGTATATATGGAAAATTATAAGTCTGTGTGATTCAATAAAATAGTTATGGAAGATTATCTTTCTTTAACTGTATGGATAGTCCAGTCAACTCGCAAATCTCACTGAAAGAAAGGTGTCGAGTGCACGTTTACGTGTTCGATGCCCACGAAGGACAAGCATTTGTGTAATCGATCCTGAGTCTATGTTTCTTTGTGCATGTGACTTGAATATTAGTTGAACCCCTCGCGACACAGGATTAAATTCCATAAGGCATAAATCTTACTTTGCTAGATTTTTTTTATTATTTATTGCTGTTTCTACCATTTCCTTTATAAATAAATTTGTATTTCCTAATATAAGGGTATAAAATTTTACCTATAACGACATCATCTCCTTCAGGGATCTTCCCGTTGGCACCAGACTTGATATGCATCTTCACTTTTGGGGCGTACTTGACCTGATGACAAAATTAATAAAATCACAATTCTGGCCTCATTAGCAGCAGGATACCCTCATCTTGGTGAGGAAATTGGAAATATAGTCGCACGTACAGTCGCAGGTCGTAGGTACTCTTTGCTAGGATTTTTGGTTTATATACCTAAAGAAAAATAAAAGTAGTCTATCTTTTTTAAACAGTTTTTTTCAAAATCAGCTTATTAGTTCCTGAGGTTAACGCCTAGGTTAATAGCCTAGATAAGGATAAGTAAATACCTCGTGTTTGCTATCGTCAAAAATAATAATTTCTCAATAGATCAGTCAAATCAAAACTTGTCTTCAATAACGATCACAATGGTCTACAAAATTCAGACACTAATTGGTCAAACTACAATACTAGAACCATTTCAGGACAAAACAAGAAGTATACTAACAATATCAAATACAACTTCTCTACAATAATTTCTGAGAACTAACAGACTGGTTATTTGAAACATTTACAGCTGTATCGTATTTGAATAGATCAAAGACCATTATCTGTTTCAAGTTAAAAAAAAACTCCTGTGTAAAATATCTATGTAAAGTTCACAACAATTCGATGTGATAAAAAATATCCTTAGTTTGTGTGAAATCAAAATGAGTAAACAATAAAAAACGAAACATTCACATCTATTTCTTAATAGTCAAAGCAAGAAGAGATATACCCCATAATACACACACATCAGCAATAAGAAATTCAAATCATATTCAACAATAAATAAAGCTGAAATTTGATCGCATTTATAAATAAACTATCACTATATTGGCGCTTTCTAAAGCTTAAGACAATTAAAATGATTCATTGCATTTAGCAATAAACCTTTACACCGACTACTACCCCATAAAGTATAAGAAGGGAGATAGAGTAATACAATACGTAGAACGGCATCTCTTTTTATCAACCGCAAGGTTCACTACGAGAGGCAGTGATACTTTTCCAAGATTATAATTAATGAATTGAAAATGAAAGGAATAAATGTATTCCGATCTAATGAACGATGTGTGGTTTTATTAGGTTTTAATTTCTGTGAATTATTAGCTTTTGTTTCAAAAGAAATATTATGTTTTTGTTCATCTGTTACTTTTTCTTTTTTTGTAAATTGTTTATTTATGTTTTATGGGTATTGTATTACGAGGTATCTTTTGGGTGACTATTTTCGTAAAATATTTTCTATTCAAGTAATTGTAGTCATTTTTGGCATGAAAGATTTTTTTTCTGAATCTTTCAATGTAACAGTCCCATCATACAATTAAATTGTTAATAAACAAATAAAGATTTTTTGAATTTATTAAAATATTTAAAATGTAAAGTATTTAAAGTTTTAGCACTATTCTTTTTACGATTCCATAAGACACCCTCAGTGTTGGGATTCTCACCCACACTGGATCATTTTTATTTGTATACATACACATACACACGTGTTTTACACACATAATTGAATTAAGGTGTAAAAAGTTGCTTCAATATAAAAAATATATTTTATATCTTACACATACACTTCACACCGTAATAACCTCTTAAATATATCTCAAGCTATAAAGATCCCATAAATTTAATCTCCAACTTTCAATCCCAAAATTTCTGCCCATGAAAAATTATATTCGGCCCCATTAAAAAGAAAAATGGCCACAATAGTATTACGTGTACAAATGGCAAGTATTTCTATATGATAGCAATATTATAGGACATCAGATCGTAAAAAGTAATTGGGTTGCCCGTAAAAAGGGGTTTTATTTTATGGCCCACGAAAAAAATACATGATAAACACACCGGACTTTGCTCGTCATAACAATGGCGTGGATGTAGAGAATTTAAATGTGGTATCAGTGTGGCTTTAAATAATATGTAAGCGTAGTTTTGGATAAAAGATCTTTCACCTGTATGTTAAATTGACATGTCGTTTATTAGGCAAACTAAGGAGGTTTTTTTTAAGTACAAAACGTGGTGTTTACCTACTTCCGATTTTTCTCCATAGAAGTGACGTTTTGGAATTGGTCATTAAACGTTTTGAAAATGCCTGAAAAACGTACATGTTATTGAAAAGCACAATTCCTATTTTTGGGTCGTGTTTTTTGCTTATTTCAGCCTCAAAGTTTTTTTTTACCAAGCTGTATTGAGATTCCTATTTACTAACTGGGTAGAGAATCAGTAGGTGATTCATAGAGGTGATTCCGAAGTGCACGAAAGGTGCCTTCCCGAGCAGTGTTAATCAATTGAACTAGATCCCAGACTAGCACTCAGCAACACAAAGTCTACCGAGGTCTAGCGATCTAATCCTTTCAGCATGATAGTTATTCAATAGCTTCAGACGTAGATGCAGTTAATGGATTTATGGAACGAAATTGTAGTTTCTGGAAATAGAAAATGTGTTTTGCTGGTTGTATCATGAAACTAAAAAATACTCAAAGTAGGACTGTCCGTCTGCCACCAGGCTGTATCTCATAAACCATGTTTGCTAGACAGTTGAAATTTTACAGATGATTTATTTACAAAAAAATAATAATAGGTTAAGCAAGAATTGTAAAAGGCATAATCATCATCATTGGCCTAGCCTTTTCCCAACTATGTTGGGGTCGGCTACGAGTCTAACCAGTTTCAGCTAAGTACCAGTGTTTTACAAGGAGCGACTGCCTATCTGACCTCCTCAACCCAGTTACCTGGGTAACACGATACCCCTTGATTAGGCTGGTTGTCAGACTTTTCAAGCTTCTGACTACCTGTAACGACTGTCAAAGATGTAGGAATAACAGCCGGGACCTACAATTTAACGTGCCTACCGAAACACGGAGGAACTCGTTATGACAAAGATGGTCACCCATCTACGGACCAACCGCGTCAAGCATAGCTTAACCTGTGATCGTTTCACATATGCGGTTATTTGAAAAATAAATTTATAACCCACAAATAAACTTATGCCTTTGTACTAGACCCTTGTTTGACTTTGACTTACACTTAAAACGTTTTACTTCGTAAAATGCCCTTAAGATATAAATTTCTATAAATTACAAAAAAAATATACACCTAATACTGTTAATACTAAAGATCCCCACCACATAAACTCAAAACAACAAGACCTACAAATGAAACAATAAACGAAACCTCAATATTAAAGGGAAAACATATTAATATTAATACCACATCCAGTCTCTTTGTAGGCAAGACCGGAATAGTAATTTCCTACTGGTTTTGAGAACGACAATAATTTTTACATCGGTACGTTATATGATGTATATGTATTTTTATCGACATCGATATTCGATTTTTTATGGACCACTAAATATAAGGTAAGTGGATATGGTATTTCTTAATGTATCCTTATTGTTAGAAGTTTTGGGAAATATTATTATTTGGTTCCATTGAGAGAGATTTGACCGAAAATAATAGGAGTTACTAGGGTTGCGTAAACATGATTTTGATTCTGGTTTTTAGTTATATATCAACTGTGAGGACATTAGGTGTCTAACTATAACGGTTTGTAGAATGCAGTCTGGTGACAGACGGACGAATAGATGGTCAGACAACCAGACAGACAGTGGAGACTTATTAAGCCTTATTAATAAGGCTCTGTTTTGTTTTGGTTGAACGCTAAAAACTATTACATATTCTTCACTTCTTCGATATTAAAACGGCATTGATATTGAAGCCAAAAAATGAAAGTACAAAAGTAGCAACAAAAACCCATTTACTGATTACAAAAAGAAACATCGCAATTTCAAAATAAACTACCAAGAAAATTCGAAGGCGAAAAATTTTAAGCAAAATACAAAATATTGGCATCACATCCATCCTTGCAATCATCCACGCGATTGCTTTATCCAAATCGATCCAACTCGATACCCACAAACAATTTCGAAGCAAATAGCAATATTTTTATAAAAGAAAACAAATACTCAGCCTAAAAGTTTATTGCGGGTTGAAAGATAGCGAATAGCAACGACTGGAATTTTATCTCAATATTTTATGAGAACCCACAGCGAGGGGCGATTCTCAAGTAAGGGTAGGTTTGGACGAACTTGCTGTATTTGTTGTATATGTGTGACTTTGGAAGTGTTTTATTAACACCAGATATTATAAGCACTATGACTTATATAGGTTATGTTAGGCTGTATAAAAAGATTAACAGAAGTAAAAATGCAGACCAAAACTTAAAATATTTTTTAGTTTAAATAACTGGATACCGTGACATTCATACAGCTAGAAATGTATAAATTCTTAGGTTTTTTTTTGGCCAGGAATGTAATCTAGAAAGAAGTATTAGATAAAATACAAAGATAAGAAGTACGACACAATAAGAGAAAACAAATTTCCCAAAACAAGTTTACTACAGAGAGAAAAAACACGACTGTTAATATCTTTAGTGAAATCCAAGTACAAATAAAAACGTATAATAAAAGTTGGAAGTAATTTAACAATCCCCAATCAATCATCGAAAACATAAAACACAATTCAACTTATCAAAGACAAAAAACAAGGATCACACAGCAAATATTTATCAGTCTATCCAAGCCTTTTTGTTTACTCAAAAAATTTCTCAGCTTCCAACTTTAGAAGAAAAACGTTGGGTTTCCTCCGCACAAGACTGGAATAAATAAAGAGATCACGGTACAATACTAAGCAAGGATCCGATGTTCCGAACGTATTTCCCTAATTAGGTAAGGGGAGAAATGTACATTGAATGTGCGATACCCTCTTTTCTAGGGTAGAAAAGATGGGGCGTATCGAGTCGTAAAACACCTCAAATAGAGAGCTAAGTTTTAGATTCAATTGGACGTGCAGTGTGGATTAGAATTACCAGGATGATGAAAAAAATCTACTTTGATTTTTGGGGAAAGAACCCATGTAGAATGTTCGTGAAAGGAGTACTTATATTTCAATTTACCAATTATGAACTTCACAATAAGCCTACTAAAATAATCTTGTTTTCAAGGTAATTAATTTGATACCAATTCTATTTTAAACTCGCTCTCAAAAGTTAATAAAATCAAGATGAAATTCCAAAAAGGCCCTCAACCTTAACGTTGAAACATTTCGGAACATCCTTCCAACATTAATTAATCATGTACAATCTTCAGTTCCTTCATTCACAGGTCACATTTGCAATTCAATGATATTCGTAACACAGCTCCTTAATTCCTTGTCATAAATACATAAGCCGTAAAAATACGACTGCGTTTCTGAAACAATTTTCATATTTCTATCTTCATTTTGTATTCTGGGAGTGTAGCAATATTTACTGCTCTTCCTCTGGCAGTGCTAAATCTCTACGTGTTGCAAATGGCGACACGTATACCCAATCCGAGCCCATGTCCAGCCAGTTTTGTCGATATTTTTCGGACTGCTTTCCAGTTTTTGGTCCTTTTGTTGGCGTGCGTAAAAACAATCGGTGTTCGTAAATGATTGAGTGAGTGTACTGAATTTTGGGTTGACAAGATAGTGCCCGTAAAAAAACATGGTATCTAACAAAAGGGAAAATGACGAGGAAAAAGTATTATAAATAAAGCTTTAGTAAAATGATAGTGGTAATAAATTGTTAACCAAATTAATCAAATAGGCGAAACGTTAAATATAATGAGTAGGTGTTGGATAGAAACCTAAGTAAATAGACTTGGAATTAGAATAAATATTAACAGAATACAAATATTTATTCGTATTAATTACACAATTACGACCCTAGATGCTAATTAAACAGATCTAAATTTCCCTCAGGTTTAGAATTTAACAGACCAATTCTGGTCACTTGATTGCAATTGCGGCACTTTGACAGATATTTCACTTCCCTCTAAGTCGGTTAAATATAATTGGCTTTTTTGCTTAAGGTTGGAACCTATTAATATATTGTATCCACTTAACATAGTAACCTTGCACCACCATAATATCTCATTTTACTTACTAAATCTACTAATATGTATAACATGTTACTATGATAAGTCTAGGCAATTTACAAACAGTACAAACCAAATCCATACTTAAGACAAATTTATCCATCAACTCAGCGTCCTATTTCCCTTTCACAATACAAAAATAACAAAAATCCAAGCAAGGAAATAAGTTGTCAACCAACGTTCTCATTTTCTGCACGATAAATTTAAATCTAGAGAACTTGCTCGGAATTGCAAGGTAATATTTGACTCACTTCAATTTGTATGCTTGCAGCTCTATACGCCCTGTCAGCCGTGTTCTGCGCTTGACATGTGAAGGTCTGGTTGTGGTGCTCTTGCTTTGGCGTCATCTTTATTATCGACCTGGTGAATAAAAATGTTGTTTAAAGCAGATGCAACTGTATTTGTAGTTTTAGGATCATGTTTATTATTGACATGTGTAAGGTGGATAAATGGGAATGGGATTGACTGGATTATGGATTTAGGATATACCAAAACTTGATAAGAGAGTAATGATTATTATTTTATTTATTTATCCTTTATGCACAACGTACATATGCAGAGGCATATGTCCAGCAGTGGACAGCTATAGGATGAGATGATGATGATGATAATGATAATACACAACGTGTACAGAGGCGGCCTTAATGTGTTAGGCATTCTCTAGCAGTCGACCTTAGGGTGATGCAGAGACTAATTATATTTAAAATTTTTAAGCGTCGGATAATTCATGAAACTGGAAAACTGATGACGACCGGATGAAAAAGTAATTTGGGTCTAGAAATGCCAATCAAAATAAATAGTATTTCATAAGCAAAACTCAAATACAAGATTTATAATTAAACAAATATCTAAGTCTAATTGTGAATACCTGAACAGAATTTAATTAATCAAGCACCAGATATCTTATGAAAAGCCTTAAAGATCTAAAGGTAATACAATACTCATTACATAATTCTTAAAGTATCACATCTTCAATTGTTTTCTATCTAGCAATTATTCGGATGTTCGTAAAATACTGAACTTAAAAATTCAAAATGAGATTTAGGCTCAAATTCAAACGTCAAAGGAAACAAAAGAATATTGCTTTAAGAAAACAAATTATTTTTTTTCAACGATTGTGAAACTTAATTATGGAGAATGTCGAAAAACAGAATAAATTGTATAAGGAATGACAATTATGATCCTGGGATTAGGCTTTTTTGTATTATAAATTAACTTTTTTTTATAGTCTGGTTCTGATCCCACAGCTGGGCAAAAGACTCTTTCCCTTCCCCTTTTTCTTACTGACTTCTTTATTCTTTGCGCTTTCAGGCCCTTCCTCATGTCTGACTAGATCATTCCACCACCTTCGTTGTGTAAGACCTCGGCCATGCGTAAAATAATGATAAGAAGAAATAAAATTACATATCATCAAATCTAAATGACTGTTACTTAAAAGGGAAAGATGATGATGACTATAACTAAAGCCAAATTTGAAGAAGTTATGAACAAAATATCTTACCTGGCAGTAAACCTTTGACCATCAGGCATCGGTTCGACACTATACGTCACTCCCTGCGTCAAAACTCCAGCGTTACTATCTACCCAAGTAATCTAAAACAAAGGAACAAAACAGTTACTAAGTATTCAAAGCGCCTGCCTCTACTAGATGAAATCTATATAAATGCAAAATAGTTCTTTGAGAATAGCTCGCACATTGATATAACAAAAGAAAAATATGGGTTCGTGGAAGCGTACCTAAAGATTTGCAAGGTAGATTGTCCCTATTTAGATTGAAAAAGGAAACTCACAGACACGGTTTTTGAAGTAGGCTTTGATACGATAAGTATTAACGCTGAACGATTCACCTTTGGATCAGACATACGTTGCTGATGTAGGTAAAATTTTAAAGAAAGTAGGTTTTATAGAAAATGCTAGATATAGTCCGCGGGCCCGCCAGCTACTAATTGAAAATGAATCCACGCCAACATAAAATCTGGTTATAAACTATGTACCAAGTGTCGTCTAAATCCGTTCAACTTTGTCCGTTTTGGTTATTGCGTGAAAGAGGAACAATTATCATACAAACTTTCGCTTTTATAATATTAGTAGGAAGTATGTTGATAATGACAAAAATCTTGTAAATTGATGTGAAAATAAAACTAGCTTTTGACGTTAACATGATAATTAAAACACCAGCAAGACAAAGCCAGCTCAATATAAAATTCACAACACACATTCATTATCCCGAGGGATTACCATCCCTTCTTAGGGCAAATAATTTCCGGAACTCCCGAAAACCCAATTTTCATCCGAGATATTACTTCGGCCAATCCCTAATCCTTGATTATGAAATATTTGTGCAATCAAAACGGTGCAACCTCTAAGGGCCCACAATACTGACGCAACATCATTTTCAATTTAACTCCTAATTGTACCGAGGTCCCTGGAGCGGTATACCTATTCACTCCACTTGAAGAGCTTAAATGGAATATTCTCGTGCTTAATACCGGGACAAACAAATTGACACAGAGCTAAATAAATTGGAGCGACCCAGTCTCAGCGGATTTGTTTATGTAGAATGTGACAATTTTGGATTTTTGTTGCGCGCCCCTTAATTTCTTGGTTACGTTTGGAATGAGAGTGAAATTAGTTTTTCGGGATTATTTCGCGGTTTATTAAACCTTAATAAACTTTTTTTATATTGTTATGTAGATTTAAGTGCTTATAAACGCGGAAGAACAAAGGACAGTGGCTTTGGATTAAAATTGCTTACACAAAACAATGGCAGAAGGACTCTTAGATTTCGAAGTAATTTGATAAAACCACAGTCCAGCTTTCCAAAAGGAACTCATTTTTAATCTAAAATGACATAATGAGACGCTATTCTCTTTATACCTTTTTCATTATCTTAACAACCTCGTTTACAAGACTGCTTTACCAATAAACTTATTACTTTTCTATTTTGTTTTCAAATTCCATCAATATTCATTTATCGCTTTCACCAATTGTCGGTTAAACATCATCACAAACTTTCTCATACAAGACGTCAATAGACTATCTTTCTTCTAATACATAAAATTCCCGTGTCACGATGTCAGTTACCGCACTCCTCCGAAACGGCTTAAGCGATTTTTATTAAATTTTATATGCGTATTCAGTAGGTCTGAGAATCGACCAACATTTATTTTTCATACCCCTAAGGGTTAAGGGTTGCTCACAATAAAAAAAAAAAAAATTTTTGGACGAAAGTTTGTATTTTTTATACTGTGGCACCAAAAATACATATAACTAGAAATAATTTATAAATCTAAACAACGTTTGCTGGGTCAGCTAGTAATTATATACTACTCCATTGATTTATACAGATACAATTATCTAACGCAAGAACGAAGTTGGTACAGCGCAGTGCAAATTGAAGCAAGTTGTTATCGGTGCAATTAATACCGGGCTGAATCTCAATTGCAGTATTGAATGGAATTGAAATCGAACGCACGTTCCCGATGGAACCAGACTTGTTTTAAAGGTTTGTCGAACTTACGCTTTTGAAGTTACAAGGGGCAAAGTGCCTGTGGTTTAGATGAAATTTGGGTTCATGAAGGGGAATATTTTTTGAAACTACACTTGCTGAAATTTGATGTTCTGGGATAATGAATAGTTGCAGAATATATTTAAGTAATTAGGATCATTCAAGAATTTTTCTAGTAGGATATAACTGTATTTAGAGGTAATTATAGTTATAGTGTGTTATTCCAGTACCTATGTCAGATAAAGATGAAATATTACATTTTTAATTTAGTGGTCTACCTTATCGCATTGTCATTTTTTAATGGTTTCTGCAAGGATGCTTGTAAGTATGTATAAAAAAAAATCATTTGAAGAATGTCCGAAAAAGTTAAGTAAGTTTCTTTTTAATTTAAAATACTTGATAGTTTATTTAAGAGGCTCCAGACATTTATAGATCTTCGATTTCCAAATAATCAATACCCTCACAGCCTTGTTTTACTCAGACGGTGTATATAAGATTAATGTTTGTAACTAAACCTTACATGTGAGAACTTGGTGTAGAAACTTCGATATTTTATGGGTTTATACAGAATGATTAAAGCCTTCTTTGTCCGAGGAACCAGGCTACCGCGGGAAGTAAATTAGATGAGGAAGGAAGGATTTGTTGAAGAAAGTTTTAACGATCGTTGGCAGACGAAAATTTGCAATAGTCTTCTTAGAGTTACGTCGTTTTTGGATAAAAACGGTACACTATTATTTAGGTTTCGCGGTTTGTCTGTCTTTCTATTCGTCTGTCGCCAGGGTATCTCATAAACCGTGATAGCTAGAAAGAAACCAAAAAAAAAATATGTCGCTAGTCCGCCCAGCGGTTTACTAGTTTCTTTTTGTATCCCTCTAACACTCTACCGGTTTCTTTACTGTTGTTCTAATTAACCAGATCAGTGCATTGGACATACAAATACTATCTTAAGTTAAGTCTATCTATACTAATATATAAAGCTGAAGAGTTTGTTTGTTTGTTTGTTTGAACGCGCTAATCTCAGGAACTACTGGTCCAAATTGAAAAATTCTTTTTGTGTTGAATAGACCATTCATTGAGGAAGGCTTTAGGCTATAAACCATCACGCTGCGACTAATAGGAGCGAAGATACAATGGAAAATGTGAAAAAAACAGGGCAGGTATAAATCATAACTTATATCTTCTACCCACGGGGACGAAGTCGCGGGCAACAGCTAGTACTAATATATAAAGCTGAAGAGTTTGTTTGTTTGAACGCGCTTATCTCAGGAACGACTAGGTCGAATTCAAAAATTATTTTTGTGTTGAACAGACCACTTATTAAGGAAGGCTATAGGCTATAAATAACATTACGCTGCGACTAATAGGAGCGAAGATACAATGGAAAATGTGGAAAATACGGGGAAAATTGCAACCACGTGGACGAAGTCGCGGGCAACAGCTAGTTGATAGATACAGGTCAGATACCCAAAAGCTTCTAGTCGGCATCCATCAGAATTCAGTGAAGTTAGAAGTCGGCTCCATACTTTGTTCAATGGTCCAAGAGCTCTAATGCCACTACCATGTACTCCAAGATCACCTAAACTTCAGTTTACAATATATGTACTAGCACCAAAGTATATACGTGTATACTAAACCTATTATACGAAATATCTGGTCCAAATTTCTAAGCTTGTATCCCGTGTTGTAAATTTCATTCCAAACAGTTTGTGTTTCTTGAAAATCCGTATCGAGTTTCTCATATTTTGAGATCATTCTTCATACTTCAGTACAAGTACTCTGTACACGTGCCTCTTTCATATTTCACATGTCGATAAATAGGTCAGAATTTCAAACGTTCTCCTGATATTGGGAATACTAAGTGAAGTTTCGATTCAGTTAGTTTTCAAAGAAAAATTTGCACATGTCTGTATTGAAGTCAATAAGGTTGAAATGTTCTTTGATTCTTTTTTCTCTGTTTATTTCGAATAGTCTGAACAAGTGTTATCTATGTTCAGATTAACTTTTATTACACTAGCTTGTGCCATGACTTTTTCTACGTGGAATTTAACAATAGTTAAACAGCTAAATCATTTAAACGAAAAAATATTTAGGCAACGACTTCAAAATTTTAATCGCCCCAGAATCTATTAAGATAATTTATGAAAGAATTTTATTAGAGAATAATAGATGTTCGAGAAAGTATTAACGAGAATTATTGCGAAAAAAAACGTATTTCATGAATAGGTGAAGGTATTTGCGGCAAGCCTGCAAAATTTAATTTAAGTAGTGACATTGATTAATTATTATTATCAACGCTTAGAAATTTGGGTGACAACTGGGAAAATATTGCTACGAAAATATCCGTAACGACTTCAATTAGTTTCTTTGCTAACGTTTGGGCTTGAACTAAAAATGTAATGAAAGTCACTGCAAAACATTTTGGGATGTTCCTTATTATTCTGACCTTAACTTTGAGCAGATGATGGTTAAAAGTTTTCTATAATTGTTAACCTAACCCCATGTAAAAAGCGACAATCATATTTTTTCCGGAAAATCGTCTTCTGTTCCAACATTCATATCTTACTCGCAGATAAAATGGCTTATGAACAGGGTGGTCTTTTTTTGTTTCACCGTTTACGCATCAATAACATCATCACTAACTTCTTCATCCAAGCATTCTAATAATTGTCTTACAAGAACTAAACATACACGTGCATTTGTCTATATTATGAACAGGGGGGTCTGTTTGTTTTTTATCTTCTACGTATCAATAATAACTACGTCATCCGAGCATTCTAATAATTGTCTTACATTATCTAAATTTTACACTTGCATTTGTCTATATTGGAGTGCATCAAATAAGTCTACATCAAGACATTAGTAGGGATGCAGTGACGAAAGCGAACAAAGGTATTTTAGTATAGCTTCAAGTGGAAATTCATGTTCACATCCTAGGATCTAGCGTAATTGTTACGTGTGGAGTACATTATACTGTCTTGTACGGGAACCTAACTATACGGTACGAGGAAATACATTTTTAAGGATTCCTTTAATTTGAGTGATATGTTCAGGGTTCTTGCCTATTAGGTTGTTTTTTCCTTGATGTTTAATTATGAGAAAGATTAGATAAAATGATTTGAAATTTGGTTTTTTAAGATATTTAATGAGGCAACGATGTCCGACCCTTTGCTACTGGTGTGAATCTCATGAACCGTGATAACACAGTTGAAATTTTCACATATGACGTTTTCTATTGCCGCTATAAGAACAAATAGTAAAAATTAAGATCGAGGTTAAGCAACAGCACTATATTTTTCTATAATGCCTCAGTTTTTGGCTTATATTTCACATCTTACAGTGATTTGTTATCCCAGGAATGTCAATGCGTCAATGAACGGTTTTCACATTAATAAATACTAAAAAATAAACGAATATTTTAACATTGTCATAATTGTATTATTATTAAATAGTTTCAAAAAGGAAACAGTGACTAACAACCCGAAATATAATAATCACATTATTTTCAGTCGATAATAATGTTCGAACACCGATATTTTACTATAAACATAATTACAAAAATTAAAGATAACTCAACCAAAATCGACGACGAAGCTATTTTAATAATAAATATCCTGATAATAATTATAAACGCGAAATTGTTAAGTGTGGAAGTTTGTTCCTCTTCCACGCAAAAACCACTGAACGGATTTAGACGAAACTTTGCTACACAGATAGTTTATAATCAGGATTAACATAGGACAGATTTTATCCTAATTTCTCGTTAACGTGGGATCGTTTTTGATATAAAGCGGCCGAGCCTAACTGGTTTTAATAATGAATATTATTGTAATAAAGTAGGTCACGTTAAAGTATTTTTGCGAAAACATTTCATATTTATTTAAGTAAATTAAGAGTATAAAAGCTTCGCGTTGTTTAATTACTCATTTATTCAGATTGCATGAATGAATAATATTGTCTCAATCGGGGACGATCAATCAATGATTGTCAGTTTTGATCAGTCGACATTACGATATTATGCTGGATTTTACTATCCGGCAAAAATTTTCTTTTGTTTCTCTTTTTGAGGTTTGTTTCAGGAATCTTGCTATATAGTTCCTTAGACCAGTTGCATTTCTCCAGATTGAACCCTATTATAATCGACCACAGTATTTTAATAGATGATTTTAGTTGCACCTGTAAATTTTATCTCAGCAGCGTCTTCGATGGCTCTAAAGCCCTATACGCTTCGATTTTTTTATTAGTGATTCCATCAACATCATGTTTTAGTGTCTTCAAGAGCTGGTTTTGCTTTTACTTGCAAAAATACAATTCACATACACAAATAACAATCAGAATTGTATCAGATTATGTAATTTTAATTCTCAACTGATGCATGAAGCCTAAAAAAGTTATACTATTTTTCTTAGAGACATAGCCGCGTGGTTGAGGTCAGCACGCAAAAACCACCATCCCCGTTTAGATCAAGCATTGTGTGATTCACGAATGCCTGTCTGGGTGTCTTTGTGAATACGAATGTACGAATGAAACACCCCGCGACACTAGGATAAAAATCGTTAATGCGGAACTCATTTTAAATATTAATATTAATAATATTCTGTTACCTCAGCCGGCGGCTTCCCTCCTATAGAGACGCACTCCAGTTTAATATTCCTGTCTTCTATAGTCGAGAAGTAGTTCCCTTCGATGATACGAGGTGGCTCTGGTGGTACCAACACAGTCAGCTGTGCGTATCGAGATCGGATGGCTGGTTCTCCTGGAGGACAAAAAAGGGAATATTTAAAATCATTTTTTGGATTCTTATTACCTGGGATATTTGGGTTGCTTAGGTTATGTTAATTGTCGTGATAGGTTTGTGGTGGTGCTATTGAATGATTGAGTGATCCCAAAACAAGCAAGTATTAATGTGACTTTTTTAAGTTATACCTATGTACTTTCTTAATTATTCTAAGACACTATTGACATCGGTGAAGAAAAACATCGGGCATAAAACCTAGATTGCAAATATCGGAATTTATAATCGCTAACTTGTAGTGAGCTAGCGTGGTCGTCAATGCTCAAGCTTCCCATTATAGAAGAAGGTCTGTGTCTAGGTTCAGTGGGTCATATATTGGTTGATATTGTTATAGGTTATGTTAAACATGCTTAGTAATTATTTCTTCCAGTATTGTCAGTTATAATTTGAAGAGTTTGTTATTGCGTAAATGAGACAAAAAAAAGTCCAACAGCAAAAAGTGCATTCTCAAAATTAGGTATTATAGTTTATACCTATTCACAATTTGATTTTTCTAAGTATTGATTTTATAACATTTTCTATTCAGTTTATTTACAAACACCTTTTGATCAATTATCCCTGATAAAAGTTTCAGTCGCATGATAGAAAACTAAAACAAACTCGATTAAAAAAAATGTAATAGAACAAAGTAAAATATGAATTGTTTAATTTATTCAAAAGTTTACAAACTAGCGCTATTAAAATCATTAACATTTTAATAACCTTAGTTAATCATAAAACTTTTGCCTTTACAATATCTATGGAACTTGTTCTTAACTGAAAACCGTTTAACTACACAAGTTCTTTGGATACAAAAGAAAAAGTGAACAAATACAAGTTTTTTATAATTAGTAAAGTCGTTGTGAATAAAAACCTGGTCAAATGCGAGTTGAACTCCCGATACTATGGGTCCGGTATAAACAGGCTTACGATAAACAAATATGCAACATAAGTAAGCCATCCAAATATATGACCGTACCAAACGTTGCTTAACCGCGATATTTATTTTCATCATTGTTTCAGAAATACATCATTAGTAAAAATAATTGTCTAACTAATACGGATCATGAGATTTTGGTGAGCGGACAAAGAGACAGCGGAATTTCAGTGATAGGATTTCGTTTTTACCATTTCGGTGCGGTACCCTAAAAAGTAAAAGTTTGAGTAATGAACTGAGACTAAACGATTAAGTTAAACGGTATGTTAGGAATTTGTTTTTTTTTTTTTATTCTGCAAATAGGATATTTTTTATCACTTTTACATGTCTTTTTTGAGAACGATGGAGCCGACATTTCCTAGCTGACTACCCTAAGAAGAAATGTCGAAACAAACTCAGGGGTCGCAGTCTCTTTTAAAGTCCAGGTAATCCAGGTCCAGGAATTACTGTATGACAATGATACTCGAAAGTTTAGTTACCGACTGAATGTTTCCAAATCAATTTTATACATAGGTGCAAGCTTAATTCCTCTTATACTATTCCTGGGACTTTAATTTTTTTGGTTTCTTAGGTTTACGCGTTGTGTGAATGATAGACATTGAAATGAAACTACTTTTACGGATTTTATCGCGGTTTTATTTTTGATTTTAGTTCCCGACAGTCTGCCCGTGACCATGATACCTGCAAAGGTGTCGAAATGTCGGGAACTAAAATTCAAAAATTAAACCGCGATAAAATCCGTAAAAGTAGTTTCATTTTAATTTTTTTTTGTTTTTTTTTCAATCCATTTTTTTAGTACTAAAAATTCCTGATTTTAATCTCTTTAAAATTGAATACACTTCTAGTAATTTTTTGTCGAATATTAAAAAAGCTCAAACGAAACTGCTTTTTCACATCGAATTGAAACCAAAATCTTAAATCCATATCTAATTTAGTAACAAAAAAATTAGTCCGTATTAATTACTGAAAAACTAAACAAACAAGAATTCAACGAACGAAAATAAACGCGAACAACTCATTACACCATTTTGCAGTCACGAAATTAAATCCAATAAAGTAAGAAGGAAGTTTGTAAATTCGCGGTTGGATCACAATTTAATACAAGGGGGCTTGGAGACAATGCCTTGCCTTGCCCCCGGATAGTTTCTTCACAACCCAAGCCAAAGTTTGTGAAGTTAAATAGTGCAAAGTTGTACAATTTAGCCGCAAGACTGTTGTCCGTAGTAAGGCTTCGCTGATAAAAAACAAAGTTACCACAGTTAGTTTCATGTAAATTGTGGTCCTTTTCTTCATGGTTCGTTCTTTCCGGTCCTTTTTTCCAAAGTTTCTTGGTGTACGAATTAATTTGAAGCTCCATAGGGACCTTCTGATCTCCAAGGAAAATATGTATCGTTTCTTTATTGCTTACTCCGTTTTCCTTATTCCTTGCTCTGGTGAAATTATTATATTGGTTTTGTTGGTACTTTTGTTCTTTCATAAAGTAAACGAGAGTAAATTCTGTTTATTACGGATATAAGTTTTAGCTGTTTGCACAAGCTGTGTAACATACATGTATCTCGTACAAACGCTGGGTCTCGGAACAAATATCTGTTTGTATTTACCCTTTGCGGTTTCTAAATCTGGGACCATAACTCAAAAGGGGAACGCTCGGCTACTGCGGCAAATGAATATTTCTTATGAGTATTACGTCACTGCAGATTTAGGCAAGATATCTGAGGCAAACTTAGGCATAGTAAAAACTGAAAACGGAGGTACAGATTGTTGTATTTTGGAACTAGGTTCAATAATTTGAAGTGCTACTTGCCTGAAATAGCAACTTGATTATTAGGATGTAATTTAGTAGATGATGGTAGTTTTCTCATGATCTAATAAAAATATTATTTGATGATACCACAAGGCAATGTTAAGGAACAAGAACAGGTACTTTAAGAACTTGAAGATGAAATAAATTTGATCAATAAGAATACAGATGCGAACAAATTACACGAGACATAATTAAGAATTAACGCAATACAATCTGCTGATATTAATTAATCCGAGCAAAGAAATGACATTAACACATGAAAACGTAATTAACATAAATACAAATAGAACCGTACGCATGGAGATGGGAACAGTCGAAAATGTTTCAAGAATTGTAAAGCGGTTAAATTTATTCTAATCTAAAACCGACTTTGCTAAACACGGGGCTTATTATTAAGATACAGGATTTGTTCCCAACGGTACCGTTTCAACCATTTCTACTGAACGGAATATTCTAGAAATTCGCAGTAATTATCGTTTCAAATTCTAGTTTCCGTACGAATTTGTATTAAAGGTTTATTTCGTAATCATCTTTGTTTGAAATTGAGAAAATGTTTAACTGTTGGCTTGTCATATTTTGGTTCTGGATTTAGTGGGCCATTCTTCTTCTGCCCGGCTTGTTCTCAATGAATACTTTATTATCTTATTCTGTTTATAATACTCTTAATTTTAGATTTCTTTTTAATTGTCTTACTCTCAGTAATTCATCTTAGTTTATAACGCCTTTATTGTTTACGATAATTAAAAAAAAAAACTGGTCAATTGCAAGGCGAGTACTTTACACTGTGGAGTTTGTGCTATAGGCAAGCAGGCTTAAGACAGACATGTGTGTTGAGTGCAAAATACACTTGTAGCCCACCCTTAAGTTCATTTGCGTTGCTTATTTCTGGTATTTGTTGTTATAGCAGCAACAATAATACCTCTGACAATTGGAAGTGTCTAGCTATCATGTTTTGTGAAATACAGCCTGTCGACGGATGACGACTGTGGACTTTCAGTAATAGGTTCCCATTTTACCTTTTTGACACAGAACCCTAAAAACAACGAAACAACTTTGATCATATTCCAAATTCGGGCAAAGTAAATTAAAGAAAAACTCCTTCACAAAAAAGCAATATTAAGATACTTTTGAATATTTCAGTATAAAAACATCCAGAACCAAAAGAAAAACAGTTAATTTGAATTCTTCATAAACAAACTTTTCGCAAAGATAACTAAGATCAAATGAACAAACGTGAACAATCCTCAGCGTAATTAAAAATGAAGTCAATAAAGCCACAAGACTCAGCCAACGTGAGATTACTTAAGATACAAACCTAAATCTTGAGACAAAAGCTGAATAACCCATAAGGGCTTCCTAAGACGAGATAAGAACACTAGCAGGGACATTTCAAAGGAAAAGAGAAATTTATCAAAGGTTACGGTTTTCACAAAGAGTAATGTAAATTAATATTATAGACCTTTTCGTTTGCATTTGAATAGAGACTCCACTCGGAGTTAAAAGGATCGAAGCACTTGAAATTTCTGAGTTAGCTTTTAATAAATTCGTATTTATATCTTGAGATAATGCTAGAGAAATTATCTGGATTACTTTGAGAGGTTTGTTCGAGTGCGCAAAGGTATCATGGACTGTTTTGAGAAGGAATTTTGACGATCAAATTATGTACCAAAGGCTTCAAACAAATTAGATTTTGGATCAAGTTTTACGTCTATTGATCCATAATTATATTGTGAGGTTTTAGTTTTCTCTTCCTTCTCTGCTCTTTTCTTTTCCCAGTTATTTGGGGTTGGGTCGGGTATCCTACCTAGGTTGCTTTTTAGGCTAATTATTAATGAGTATCTTTGCGAACTATTTTTCTCACCGGATTAGAGGCCGTCTACCTATTTAAGGCAGATCGCAATTCACATGGTCCTCGCAATTTTTTGGTATGTCGATGTCGGTACCATCCGTGATGGATTTTGAAACTAGTACAAAAGATAATAATACAATAGACGTAATAAGTTTTAATGTATTCAAATTCCTTCATAGTATTCTTGAGACTACACAAAAAGATTCCTCCAAAATTAATTCTTATCCTAAAGAGATCGTCAGTGGCGAAAAATGCAAATCAGACATTACGAAATTACAAAACAAAAATGGAAACGAAATGGAAGGGTTGCGGTTGAATTAAATACTAATTTAGGTTGGCCACAAAACGAAATTTACATAAAATAACAGGAATTGTTGAAAAATAAGCTGAAATAAATCAACGCTGATAGCGGTGGGACAGTTGAAATACTGTTTATTCATGCCAAGTTATTATTTTTCCTCTGCCTAGCCTTTTCAGGCTTTATTAGGGCTGGTTTATAGTCTTACAGTACTCAGTCGTCTCATATAATATTCGGTATAGGTAGAATTACGTTATTTTTGCTAAATTGAGCACTTCTTTAACCTCCAAATTTTCAGATAGCTTCAAACAATTAAGTCCACTGCTGGAGATAGGCCTTCCCCACAACACCCGGTCCTTAGCCTTCCGCACTCAGTCTGAGCCAGCTGCCTTTTTTATGTGATCGGTAGCACCTAGACCCTTAATTTTGATTCATATATCTCAATACTAAGCAAAGACCTCTTCCAAAACTTTTCACGATTCTCTATCTCGAGCCACTTAGTACCACCCCACGCGGTATGCAACAAATTACCCTACCCAAAAATAGCACAATTGTTTCACTGGAAGTAGACAAGGTTACGTTTACTAAATAACCAGTTTAAGCACCAACATCTAATAAATCTAGATACGCCACACCTAACCTTGACGTGTAAGCTGACTAGATCCTCATACGTCAAAAGCTTACAGTATCTGACATATTGATCATAGAACAGTTGAACCGATTCTTGGCAATCCGACATGTTGAAGAGGATAAAGATAGAATTTTTGAATCTGTTCTAAATGTACGAACGGTGTATGGTTTTTGTAGACGTTGAAGTAAACTGTATATAGTTTTTAGCGTATCTTAAGGAAGCCAGGAAATTAAGGCCATAGATGAGAATCAAATATGAAGCACAGTTTTAAAAATATGACTCAAAGAGTAACTAACTAACAAAAATATTGGAAACGATCGACGCTTTATCAATCTTACCAGAAGCATTGAGGTATCCTATAGATTAAGAAAGAGATGAATAGACGTAAAGATGGATTATAGAAACAAACAATCGGATTTTTTTACGAAACAAACTTCAGGAATCCATCAGTTCGGATTACAAGCGCCTAAAAATATAAAAATATCAAGAAAAATCGAAAGACGAAGGCTTGAAAACAGGGCGAGAATAAAATACGAGTCAAGATTTTCAATTTATTAAAAGCAAACACAATTTCGCGGGCTTCAAGCTCAAGTACGAAAACAATAGTTACTTGGCTCGAAAGAATTATCTTTGGTATTGAGGATAAGCGGAAGGCGTATTGTTATATAACCTCTAGATTCCTCACACTTTTCAAACTAAATTTGAACATACATTGTATTTGTCACCTTACATCACCTATGAAAGTTTTAACTGTTTAGCTATCACGGTTCATAAGAAACAGCCTGATGACAAAACACCGGAGCCTCTTTTATAAGACTCTGCTTTTACACTTCTTCATCACCAGTGGCCTCTATCCTCTATTTATAGATGATTATTGATTGAAAAAGCTGCCGTGTTAGTTTTTTTGATTCTGGTACTTGCGCTGATAGCTAAAAAGGCCTGTACGGGACCCTAAACAAAACCGACTAAGGCTTCATTGAAATACAAAATTCTAACATTATTATCGAAACGGCTCCATGAAAAGATAAGATAGATATAACTACGAAAGAAAACGGATTCCCAACATTATAGAAACAGCTTTATTCAAACAGTAAAACATAATATACGACACTACACATTGATGATAGTAAAACTGCGCTTACAATCACTATCAGCTCATAAATCTATAAACAGATAACTACCTCCTCATTTAACCATAATAAATTAAATAAAAAAGATAAACTGGTACACTTGAATTAATTATACTGTTTGCCTATGAAAATTATCTAGATAGTTCCATTGTAAATTCATTTCAAACAAGGAATATTGGATTACAATTCCCATGGAGTTTTGTTACATTGGATTTCACAAAATTATTTGGATAGGTATGAAAAATAGTTTTCTGGTGTATTTTGGGAGATTTAAGAAGATACTCGAATATGGAAACACATTTAAATGGTAGTGATTAGCGACCCTGAATGCTATACCGGAGGTCGTGGGTTCGATTCCCACCCAGTACAATTGTTTGAGTAACGAGCACGATCATTTGTACTCATACTACAAGCTATGCTTAGTTTGAGATTGGATGGTCTTGTGTAATAAACTATACTCTAAGATCTTTCCAGGTCCACAAAAGCACAGCGACAATAATCTACTTGAATCCACGGAATAACCTATTAAGCTTTGCATTATAGAGAATTTTAACAAGAAAAGCTCATTTAGTGCGGTATTAAGACATTCAAGCCACTTTGATTACGAAACCAAATTATTTCAAAGACAATGCCAAATTGCCTATTTAGCTATATCTTTTAGTCAAGTACTACACTCACTTATCTTCACGCTTTTTCAATTACGGGTTTGGCTGAGTTCCAAGCGGAAAGCACCAGTGCAATTCTAAGGAATTGATGCCTTAGCCTTTCCTATTTCTGTTAAAGTGTTTTGTTTTTCATTTATATTTGTATCTGTATTGTTTCGTTTTAAAATGTAAGATAGTTTTTTTTCTGGACCGTTCAATTTTTGTTTCTCTTTGCTTAAGCCCTCTATTTCCAAGTTTCCATGTTCTTATCATATACTAGCTTATATAAAAAGAACAAGGACCATTTCTCGAGATTTTTGATTATCAAATAAACTTGAGCATTTTTCAAGTCAGTTTATTAGAAAAATTGTGGTATGAAATTCATTAGTTAAATTTTCAACGTCCTCTTCAATCAATCATTGCTAGATAAAAGACCCTTTGAAATTTGCCAAACGTCTGGTTAATTTACTCCATGATCAGTTCATCTAAATCATTCTCAAGCTTTTCCAAAAGTTTGCCCAATCGCCCACCTCTCATGACTCGATCCCTAAAATCATTTTTTCTCTTACATACGCCCCAGACGCTAACAAGCAAGTGTTTGTACTCTACTGTATCGTAATTTTGTGTGTCGAACATCGATTTATTATTTCAAATTACACAGAATGCGAGAGACAGCTTTATACAAAATTAAGGATAATATTGGAAACTTCAATTTATTTTCGGCATTATAACTTTTATAATGGGACGTTGGTTCTTCTTGTTTGTAAATCCTGTAGCTTTAAGTGCTTGTTATTTATAATTATGGTGCCTTTTTGGCATTGCGTTTTTGTTGGAAGTTTGTAATTCAATACTATTAAATTTAATTTTAACGTGTTCGTTTTTTGCATGTTGGATAGTGAGATCATTGTCATGGTCAGTTTTAATACTGTTATTAGGCTGGAATTAGTAGGTTTTATTAGAGTTTTTTGGTAACACTTTCATGATTTACGTACCTTTGAGTCCTGTGCTGACCTGGCACTGATATTTTGCGTCATCATCGAGGGTTACATCTCTGATGTCCAAGGAATAGTCACCTGTGGAGTAAAAAAAATAATTATAATTAGTCCCAGTTCAATATTTTATCATTTCTATAAACTATTATTATCGTATACTATTATTTTCCCGAAATTTTTTTTCAACTTTTTTCCCTCAATCATCATTATCAGCCTTGAATAACTCCACTGAAGGGCGCAGACATTTGTTTGTTTATGCCACTTCCCTGCCTCTTACCCTTTGCGTTACATTCAGTCGCTAATAAAAAACCTCTGTCTAAAGCAAAGCCATAGATATACTATAACACCTAAAAGTCTCGGTGAAAGACGTAGTGTTATTACACGAATCCTTTGTTTGAACAAGATGATTATTATAATTGAGTTTTCTGAAACAAACAACTAAGGAACCTACATTCGAAATTATCTCGGGAGTTGCACGCGAGAATATTCGTGTTGAAAATTTTAAATAATTGTGAACTTCCTCACGATTCTTTCCGTTATTTTAAAGCGGTTTCGTTGGTGTATACATACAAAAATATAACAGAACAGTGAAGACTTATAAACACATTTTCATATAAGCCCAAAGTATTTTTTTAAATGAAGGTTAGCCTTTACGTAATAATCCTATTAATTACATTTAGGTACCGAAATAACTAGATTACTTACATAAAGTATGCTTAAACAAAACAGGCCACCACTCTAATCTAGGTACAATAATTACATTATTAGATTAGGTGTTATTTTAAAAAACGTACCACATCAGTAATAACTGGCATTAAATTCAGTCATATTTCAAAATTATTTCTATTTAAGAAAATACCCCTTTCGCTTCTGAACAAGCTGAAATTTACTATCAGACAAACAATTTTAATCTCCATAGTTCCAATGAAAACTCAAAGAGCATTAACAAAACTATTCCCCAACAAAATCCAATTATTATTAGTAAATTGGATGACGAAGCAGCTTATCTAGACGTAATCCCTAAACCTCTTAATACAATAGCTAGTGAGAAACTTAATGCAAAAACAGACGTAAAAGCAAATCCAAGTCAAAATCGCCTTCATATTTAAGCTTCGCTTTGCCTTAGCAGCTGAGTAAGCAAAATGGTTGAATTCAAATAGCTTCCCAATTGACTTGAATACTGAAGATAATTTAGAGAGAATTCAAACTCGTGGAATGCTCAGGTTTTCGTTGAGAATCGATTGCCTGTCTTGCAGTCTGACTTGATTTAGTTTAATTAAATATTTGCACTACATTCCTTATTTTACGTCATTTCGATAAGGATTTGCTGCTTCATTGGAATTTCGGTTCGATTCACAGCTGTAAGAATTTCTAGTGCCAGTTTATTAGCATTGTTACTCTTATTGATTTCTTCTCGTCAGTACTTCAGTGATGCAAGCTATATCCACGTGTAGATCGTTATCAGTCCAAAGTTTATTTAAAAATCCCACAATTTCAGTAGAAATAACTCGCTTCCAGGAAACGAAGTAGAATCTTTCTAATTCAGTATGAATGTTGAAATACCCAGATCATTATCGACTTCATTCATCGCTCATCCATTTCAAAGTGATTGACTTGCAGCCACTGGATTGTAACCAATCCCTAAGGTTTATTTATAAACTTCCTCATCACCAAAAGTACCTATAATGAGTTTGTGAACTTTAAGAAGCTTTTGAATGGTTTGCGTTTCCAGAAGTCGTTGACTGAAGCTTATTTTACGATTTCATTGGTAAGTCAACATATTTGACTTTGTACCTTTTCTAGCTTTCATAGATTTCGACATCCAACATTAACATCTATACTAATATACAAAGCTGAAGAGTTTGTTAGTTTGTTTGAACGCGCTAATCTCAGGAACTAATGGTCCAAATTGAAAAAATATTTTTGTGTTGAATATACCATTCATCGAGGAAGGCTTTAGGCTATGAACCATCACGCTGCGACTAATAGGAGCTAAGATATAATGGAAAATGTGAAAAAAAAATCGGGCAGGTATACCTAAATCATAACTTATATCTTCTACCCACGGAGACGAAGTCACGGGCAACAGCTAGTATTATGATATGGCTACGGGGTTCTTATGATACATGGTCTTTATACCACTAGAATATACGATAACTAGATTACTGACAAATTAAAATATTTTTTTATTGCTTAGGTACTTATAGTTTCCAAAATTAATCCTTAAATCAACAAACAAGCTTTCAAGATCTGTAACTTTCATCGGAGAAAAGAACATTTTATTAAAAAAAAACACACTATTTTTTTACCAATAATCGAATAACACAGAAAAGCGCTTGGCGACTGTTCAAAAGAAAGAACTCAAAATGCATAATTACCTTCTTCATCACTCCCGATCATCTTATACCGGTCGTAGCCGCTCAGTTCCCTGTGCAAGCCAAGACCGAAGTCGTCCTTTGTCCACTGTAGCTGACCTGCCTTGTTCTCCACTCGGCATGGTAACGTTACACGAGAGCCGACAACTGCAGTCTGGAAAGAGAAAGAAAATGAAAGAGTTGTTTTTGATGACGATGATAATGGATCGCATGGCTAAATCATGTATTCAGAGTAAGAGAATACTACTGTATATTGAATTCTAAAAGTCTTCTGAAAAAGGGTGAGAGATTAAACTAAATTTTGTTTCTTGCTCTGCTTTCTTTTTAACGCATTAATTGTCATTTCAAGAGTAACAAGTAAATACAAAAAAATAGATCAATAAAAACGAGAAGTTAATTCACAGTTAATGAATAGCAAAGAAACTTCATCTATTCAAGTCATCAGAGCTTTAAAAAGGTCTGAATGTTAATGTACAAGCAAAAATGGAATTCTAGAACAAAGAGGGAAATTTATTAACGAGATTCGTTACGAGAAACCTTAGCATGATTATTTCGTATAAGTGTGTCTAGAAATTCAGCTAACGCTGCGAGAGAAAATAAGGTTTCAGACAAATAATTAAGTAAATGTTTAACCTGAGATACTAAACATGATTACGTAGATAAATTCCAAGTACAAATTTACTTTAGGATAAATTAATCTGAGCTAGTTACAAGGCTTTTGGGCTTTGCTTCTACGTAACAATATAAACAAAAGCAGTGCAACCGGCAACGAATAAACAGAATAAAATCCAATTAATGTTTGCTTTGATTTGGAATCTTTTACTAATAAACTTAAAACATATTTTTGTATGGCTTGTTGTTATTTCGAATCGAATTCTCCGTATTTTAATTTGATCCTATTCCTTAATTTGAAATCATCTAGATATTGCTTCCCAGAATTCTGTTTTTGATTTGGTACTAATTGTTTCCTGTATTTTAATTTATTATAATCTTTCCTTCTACCATTTTATTTTGACGTCATTATTTTTAATATTGATTTCAGTTTCTGCTTAAGCATCTATCAATATGAAATTATTTGATGTTATTTTTCGATGTACATCTTTTACAGTAATATTATCATCGAAAACTTTCGTTTCTATAAAGACATCGAATTCGTTTCAGAAATTTACCAGTCTTGGGTCGCAACTAATGACATGTGTCCGTTTTAAAGTGGCGACTGTAATTTTCGTCTCATTTCCTGTTTCAAATACATCCGTGTTGCTAGCAGTGTGGTCTGTGATTTGGCCTTTTACTGTAGACCAAAGGTACCGACCGACTTTTACGAAAGGATGTACGTATGTAGTTGTTATTTCTTGAGACATTATTGTAAGAGCTATTCTCGTTATTTACTGGTAGAATCTTGTTACATTCTTTTTAATATAATTTCTAATCTATATCTTTTTCACAGCGATGTATATATATGCTCCCACTCTATCTGGTTGTAACAGGTATATTATATACCAATAAAAACCGGCACTACGGGATATTAAACCTGCTTCTACTTAAACGGTAAGTACGGCGTGAAATATTGTATAGTTACCATAGCCATTACCAATTAGGCTATTAAAATTATTCTTTACCTACTTTATTTTACTATTCTGGGTGAAAGCAAAATAACTTACAGGAAACCTTATAATTTGGCAAATAATGAACACGTTTTGTTATATTCGTTTTCGTTTTCAATGATACTTAACCTAATCACGTTACTTGATATATCTTTGTCTCTACGAGCTACTTAAGTCTGACAGTGTCAGAAAACATTTTTCATTTCATCGAGGATTTGGAAAGAATTTAGTGAAAAGTTCATAATTACCTGGTCCTGCGGCTCCATAGCGAACTTCTGCTCCTGATAACCACCGCACACACCAAAAACACCAAATAACACTGTACAAAAACCAAGCACTAACACATTTTGAGTCCGGAGCAAAAGGAACAATGGTGATACTCCCCTACTCGTAAGTCTTAATCTAAAACTAACATCCAACATCATTATAACCGCCACAAAACACTGAATACTATTATCCGACCAACATAAGGATATCCGGGTTTTATTATTAGACATTCACATTTTAACGGAAGTTTCAGCCTTCCCTACGTAGGAACATTGTCTATTTTCGTCGCACACATTTTTGAGATGATTGCCATAGCTTTTGGGTTTTATTTTAGATGCTCTTTAGTTGATGATTTATCGTTTTTCGGGTTTTAGGAGAGCTCGATGATATCTGTAACAAATAAAAATAGAGTTAGTTAAGTGTGATGGCTTTTTTCCTTTTTTAGTTAGGGTCATGATTGACTAATATAGTGTCTTAAAAATTTGTAAAGGTGTCATATAAACATTTTTAAAGGTATTTTTGTAAATATGCATCCACAACGAAATTACAGGGGGTCGAAAATGGTCTGAATTGCTTCGAGAAAAGGATGGTATGGCCGTGACGCTATTTTGACCGACTTGGTGGGGGCACGGCCGTGCCCCCAGATTTCGTTTAAATATGTAGGTTAGAATAAAATTTGCAATAAATCAATGCTAGGTAACATTAATTTACATACTTGTCATTTTTAGTTCAATATTTAAATGTCAATTAAGATTCTAGTACAACAGTAATTGATTTATATTACGAATAAATTACACTATGTAAAGCATTAATCACATAAATATTCTAACTAAATGATAAATGGAGCTGTTCTTGGTCTGCTTGCTTTTAAAGTTTGCCTTTTAAATTGGAGCATTGAAAAACTTAAAGTTTCAAAGTCAGTGAATTAAAAAACACAAATAGAAATTATTTTTTTTATTTCCATTTTTATGTAAAGTTCTCGTGACCGATATTTATGAAATTTTAATCCATATTTATTAGGTCTGAGGATCAGCTTCTATCTATTTTTGATATTCCTGAACGACGGTTAGTCGACCCCTAACAGTTTTTTTTTCTTATGTTATGTTTTTTCTACACCAGAAATAATCTATATAACAAAAAGAAGCTGCTAGTCCTTTTGGATTACTTAATTTAACTCTTGTGTGACGAGCATTTCACAAACTTTCAAGTAACATGCACAAAGACACCCAGGCTTAGAAAAAGCATTCGTAGATCACAGAAATGCTTGAATAAGGTTTTTTTTTATAGTGCACATGATCGTAAAATATGTTCGTATATACATTACAAAGCCAAATTGAAATGAATTTTCAAGTGACCGAACATCAACAGCAAAATACTGCAACTTAATATACTCTATTCACCAATATCGCGGCATCTATCGGAACATCAAAAGCTCAACTGTCACTGGACTGTCATAAAAATACAGTATTTATACCATACATGTTATTAACCTTCTTTCTACCGAACACCTAATTAACTCTTTGAATTATTTATTTATCTAAACCAGTTTGTACAGTCATGTTACTTGGTGGCGCCAGTTATTTCCTGTCTGCATGTTTTCTGTATCTTTGATGACAAGAACAAAAAAAACTGAAATATTTTTATGATAAATTTAGGTCAGTGCATGTACTTTAAGTTTTTAAAGAGTATTGTTGCCATTGTGGAATAGTGACGTCAGAAAGATTGATGTGCAGTCTCGCTTTCTCTACCGTAAGAGTCAGCTTTGAAAGCTAATGTGGCAGATACCAAAATACACTATACTACTTTATTCTCTGTTAAATCAAGGTGCCATGTGACTCCATGACGAATTTCATTAAAATCTGTGCAGCAGTTTAGGCGTAAAGAAGTAACAAACATGCTTATTAGAAAGTACTACTTTATTCGAAAGCCTTATTCTGCAGGGCATTCAAGAATGTATATACCTACCCGGGTAACTGTTACAAAAAAGGATGTGATGTTTTTGAAATTGTCTTAAATGTAGGTATTAGAAATCCACATAAACCTATTTGTGAGCTTATGAAGGTCTTGCAAAGGTTACGTAATCTAAAAGCATAATTATCAAAGCCATTATTTTTATGCCCACGCTTCGCTCAAATCGTCATTCATATTACACCATTACCTTTGTTCTGTTATAAGCCACTAATAAACACTTCTAAATACGTTATTATGAAATTAATAAATATTCTGGGATTACAACACATCCCCAGAAAACACTTTACGAAATCAGAGTTTCTTTTATAGTTTACGATTATCTATTAGCAATCACGACTTTTGAAGTACAGTTCTTGAACGTTTTTTGTTTTGTATATCTTTAAAGATTATTATATCTTTCCAAAATTATAACAATTTCCAAAATCGAGGCAATTATAAGAAGCAAAGGGCGGGAAGAAACTAAATTCTCTTCAGAATTTTGGACAACAATAAAATTGAAGAGAAAATGAATCTTTATCCTAAAGTGGAACATTCAAAAATAAACAATTGAACACGTTTTACTCCCTACTTATTTAAGTTACGTCTGTTGACAATATTTTGCGAAATGCGCTCAAGATAATAAGGCTAAGTACTGGCGAGACATAAAAACTTTTATGTCTAAAACATAAGTTAGCAAATGTAAACTTGTGGTAAACACCAAACAGTTTTAAGACTAACGTGGTTTATGATCCGTAGCTAACTGAATTCTCTGAAAGCTTATCTGAGTATAGTTTTAGGGTGGCTGCACGTTCAATGTTTGTTGTAATATGTTTTATAAAAGCTATTTAAGCTAAACCTCTTTATTCCTGTTTTAAATGTAATGTTGGTCAGTAGTTAGTGTCTCTGAATACTATACTGGAGATCATATGATCGAATCAAATCCCCATTAATACGTGTGTACTTACAAATATGAAAGTATGTTTATCAGTTAACCAGTACTCATAATACAAGTTTATCATAATTTGAGATTAGACATTACTATGTGTAACTTGCGGAATGTGATATTATTATTAATTACTAAGCTTGTTAACACATCGCCAAAAAAGCGTCTGTTAGTCGACTAGCTAGTCTCCAGTGGGTTTCGGTAATAGCTGCATAAACATTAGATTTCTTAACGAAGTCGGATAAAAGTAGCCTATCAGTTCATCCAAACTTCATCGAAATCGTCATTTTCACATACTTTCGCATTAATAATATTAATGTGATTAATATTCAACAAATACTCAGTAGCAATATTTATATGAACCTAGTCAGCCGTCAGTATTTCGCGAAAACGCGAAAACGCTCCATCCACAACTCCCTTAAACAAAGAACTCTTAAAATAATAAATTACCAAGAAAACAAAGTTTCACGTAAACTTTCTAGACATGAATTGTGCTAGGCTTCTCCTTGCAAAACCTTGTATTTTTCTAGAAAAATTCCCTTGATCAAGAGCAATTTTAAAATAAAAGATTGAATAAGTATAAAAAGGATTTTTTGTGTAAACACCCACTTGTGGTATTTCTTTTGTTAATTATAATTATAAACTAGCTGTTGAAAATAGAAAATCTCACGCTACCATAAAATCGGTATGAACTATTCTATACTAGCTTTCCGCCCGGGTCGATGTCAGTTATATCGCGTTTCCAAGAGAACTCTTCGAAAGTCCGGGATAAAAACTATCCTATGTTCTTTCTCAAGGTCAACTCTATCTCTGTACCAAATTTAATTAAAATCAGTTCAGTGGTTTAGCCGTGAAAGCGTAACAGACAGACAGACAGACAGAGTTACTTTCGCATTTATAATATTAGTAGGAAAGGAATGTAAATTCTGGTTGGAAACTATCTGCGCACCAAGTTTCGTCTAAATCCGTTTAGTGACTCTTGCGAGAAACGAACATACATCCATACAAACTTATAATATTAGTAGGATGTCGTTGTGAAACTTAACTGTTGCTAATAAGGTAGTATGAAGTAATGCACGCAGTTGCAAATTAATGTGACTTTTTTCATAACGAAAACGTCAAGAAAATTGCATAAGAAATAGTGTGATGAAAGCTTACTGACGTTTTAATATTTCATGTAAAATGTAAGAAAGGTTTTAAGTATAATTGTAATTTGTATTAACTATTTAGTCAATCATTTATATACTAATTGAATTATCCATACTGAGTTGGTAAAACTTGTGTTAGTCTATACGTACATACGTAGAAAAATTGAAAAACAACTGTTTTGGTATTAGGGGATACAGACTGGTGACGGATTGAAGGACAGAAAGAAGTTCCGTTTTACCGTTTGAGTACGTTACCCCTAAAAACTGTGCCAACTTTCATACAAGGCAAGTGACAATCATTAAAACTAAGAAACATTCTTCATCATCTTTTTTTCTATTTTTTAAATCGACTCCCGCACTAAGGAATTTAATCCTTGTGTCGCGGGGTGTTTCACAAACATACTATTTTCATGCACAAGGACACCCAGACTCAGAACAAGCATTCGTGGATAACACAAATACTTGTCCAACGCGGGGATCGAACCCGTGACACGTCGCGCAAAGTGGGTTTGGCGTGATGACCTCAACCACTCGGCTATCCGTATAAACATTTTTACTCGTCTACCTCGACGAATCTTTCAAGTGTTTAATACTGACAAGTCAAAGTCACATGTCGAAAAGGAACGTCATTCCAGTACATTTGAAGCTTTTGGTTCGTTTTCTACTTTCATGCTATGTAACAATGTCTACGCCCTTTGATAGAGACGTGTCCCTAAAAATAGTCGCTTCCGCATTCAAGCGATCAACATGACTGAATTTCAAACGATTGTCACGAACTATTAATACTTAATGACTGTTTTGGGAATTTTCATGACGGACCCGATTGTTTTTAGTAACGTTTTTCGAATAGTTCGGAGTGATTTTGATTAAAGTTTTATTGGTTTTGAAATGTTGTTGGGATTATTTTTGTAGTAGCTTTTGTAAGGATGAGTTGTTTGTCACACTTATGTGGAAATAGTTTATTTAACCGTATTTTTTGGATCGCCCGACAAGTTTCGGATCCAACTGGAATCTTGGATCGAAATTCAGTGGAGTCGCGAGTCGAACTTTTGACTTATAGGGCAAAACGTATAAATACAAAATATTTTATTTTGTTTATTTGTAACCATATCATCATCACACAAATACTAGTTATCTCATTATTGTATTGCTCCTAGGTACTATGCCAGACCATAAAAAAGTATCATCCAAAATATTATCACTTCTTAAATATGAAAACGTAAATAGACCATCTTTTTGTTCCCCTGGGTTTGTCTTGACATTTCTTTTCAAGGAAGTCAGATAGGAAATGTCGAGGAGAGCTTTATAAAAGATATATTTAAAAGTGATGATGATATCCTACTTATAGTATAAGTGTTTTCATTTCATGTTTTTAGTAAAAATATTTTTTTACCAGTTCGACTCGCGATCCCGCCGCGTCTGCTCATAATTAAGGACTCCGGTTGTGTCCGAAACTAGTCGGGCTACCCCGATAAATACGCGTGAGTAAACCGTTACATCATTTAATAATGAATCAGTCTCACGATAGTTATTATAAAAAAAAAAAAAAAAATTTGACAATTGACAATCTTTGGTACTCCCGGTCAGCTGTCATTCTAAATTTAGATCGACGAGATCGAGTTGAATTTGAAAACAGTCTGCCATCGAAAATACTCGTCACTATCAATATTATTTTTAACTCAGACGTAAAATCCCTTGCTTCGTCAGTACTAATCGTTTTCAATATTCTATTCATCTAAATACGTATATTGGATTATGACTCTAGAAAAACAGTTATAACATATTATGATTAGCTCATGGCTAAGCTATAACTACATAAGTTGATCGACAGGTTAAGCTGGACACGGTCGGGTAGTAGATGCGTGACCATCTTTGTCATAACAAGGTCGTCCACACGTCCCCTGAAGAAATGGAAAATATGACATATTTTTTTATCGTATGAAAGTTGATGACATGTACTGTCTATGCTATGAATTAAGATAATGAAACTTCCCTTTTTTCTATTTTTCTCTTTCTTCAATATTTGCCAAACATATGTTATGATAGATTAAAAGAACAGAAATACTCAGAAAATTTAAAAGTTAAAGCATAACTGATTCATAAACCCGATACTTTATTATCACATCTAAACTGATTTGCATCCACACCGTGTGAAATCATACCCGATATAACTCGGCTAATTCATACGAACGGATTACAAAACTAGTACACTAATTACGATTCATGTATTTACTAGAAACAGGTAGGCTATTACGAGACCTGAAATTATCTAGATCGAGCCGATAAATAGTCTAGAATCTAGAAAATATGGTTAAACGTATAATTATGTCGTGTTACTTAGATTCTCAAGGTAAAACCGTTTATTATTGGTATTAAGACTTTTCGATAATAGGGTGTCTAGAATTCTAGGTTATTTGTAATGACTATTATTAAGCACTAAGTTTAATTACCATGATAAAATGACATATATGTTTTATTTTTACGACTGTTCGTTGTGATAAGGAAAGTTATTGTGTTACATCATTTTGTTAAATACGGGTTGTCATTTTTTTTATAGACCTTTATTTGAGTTAGGTAATGTCTCTTTTAAAAGTTTAGAGTAATAAAAAAGCTCTGACCTGGCAATGAAAGAATAAATAATCAGATATGATTACTAATTTCAAGATTCGCAAATTACGTTATATATTTTTTTTTGAACTTTATTTAAAGAAAAGCAGCTACGCAAAACTAAAATTATTTCAGTTTCGTATAATTTGTTTATCTGTATTCTATATACTAATATAAAAAGCTGAAGAGTTTGTTTGTTTGAACGCGCTAATCTCAGGAACTACGGGTCCAAATTGAAAAAAATATTTCTGTTTTGAATAGACCATTCATAGAGGAAGGCTTTAGGCTATAAACCATCACGCTGCAACTAATAGGAGCAAAGATACAATGGAAAATGTGAAAAAAACAGGGCAGGTATAAATCATAGTTTATATCTTCTACCCACGGGAACGAAGTCGCGGGCAACAGCTAGTTTTTTAATAACTTCCAAATAAGTCAAATGCACAAACACACCCAAACTCAGGAGAACCAGACAAACGCTTGTCCTACGCAGAGAAGAAAACCTGATTCCCGCATAGTGCATTTTACTTGGTGACCTCAACCATTCAGCTATCCGTACTCCCATAATTAGTAAGTTATTCAATGACGATTTTTATTTTCTAGTTTTTATCTCTTCTTATCGCGACACCTATTAATAATGTTAGATTTTGCTCTCAATACAGAAACCTTATTCAATATTACGTTAAACCAGTATCTTTAGTGTGGGAAACCTCACAGTTGAGCTAGTCCATTTTCGAGCTACATTTCGACCTAGATACATGGAACGTACCTAGGTTACAAGACTAGGCAAGATCAGGTGCTATAAAGTTGTTGGTTCATGAATCGAGAGGGTAAAGAGATTTTTGTATGAGATTCTGATTTGAACTTTGTTGAAAATTTGGGGATATTTTGTGTGGCAGAAAATACATGTTTATACTTTTTTGTATTAAGTCTCCCGTATATTATTATACTTTTGCCGCCTTTAATTAGCACAATCATCATATATCAACAATAGTGTAGACTTCAGTATTGGACTTGATTAAGTTAAGAGAATTGATAAGATATTGTAGAATTATATTTTTGTAACAAAAAAACAATACAACCGATATCAAATAAAAAACTACTCATCCAAAATTGATGGCTTTTGAACCAAAGGACAGCTCTTCTTCATTAAACGAAAAAATTATCAACAAAATCAGTTCACCCAGTCCGAAGCTCTGACCTAACAAACCTAAAAAATACAGATAAATTTCAAGTCATCCACAAACTATGTATATAGGTATACCGAACCAGTTACGTCAAATGCTTTTTTCAATTACTACCAAAAACCTAGCCTGCCTTTATAAACGTCGCTCGTAAAATCAACAATTAATTACTAAAATTAAAACATCTGTATGTCAAGAATTCAATATTATAATTAAAATCGGTATGTTTATTAATTTCAATTAGTTCTTGCTTTATATTTTGGAGGGTTATTTGTATTTTATTCGTTTTCTCATGGTATTTGGAATGGAGAGTCTTCTTTTAATTATAAAAATGGTGAGAAAGTTAATGTTCATGTTTAATTTCAATAAAAAGTTTTAGAACAAAAGATCTCATTTAAATTGGAGATAAATTTTGTGATCGATGTGATAAAGTATCAATAAATTTAAAGTTGTTTTTGATGTTTTACCGAAACGTGATAACTGTAAACATTTTGGTGAGTTTAAGAGAGATGCCGTTCTACGCCGCGTAATGCGTCTCGCTTTCACACAGGTTTAATTTAAAGAAAACCTAATTGTTATAAATAGTATAATTGTATCAAGGTGTCTTAAGGAACACATCGTTATTGAAAAAGTTTGTATTTTTCAAGAGCTAGACAAAAGACACAATGCGCTAGTGTTTACTGTTATTTATTTATCTTTAAAGATTACTCCCGCTGAAACAAATCTTGTGTCGTAGGACTTCAAAAAGATACAAATAACGTCCTCATATAACCCAGATTCAAGACCAACATTCGTGCATCACACCAATGATTGTCCTACGTGGGGATCGAACCCGCGACACGTGGGTTGGAGTAGACTTGGACTATTCGGCTATCCAGTGTTGGCAATGCAATCATCCTTATCCTTACATATTATAAAACAAAGTCCCCCGCCGCGTCTGTCTATCTGTCTGTCTGTCTGTCTGTTCGCGATAAACTAGAAAAGTACTGAACGGATTTTTATGCGGTTTTCAACAATAGATAGAGCAATTCTTGAAGAAGGTTTTAGTGTATAATAAATTTAGGTTTTGTGTAAACTGACGTTATTACAACGATATTAGTTAAACATGTCGGAAAAAATTAAGCCATTCGAGAGCTTTCCTCGAGAACGCTGCCAAAACCTTTTGAGTTACAACAAAACAATGTATGGCGGGTTTGTACCTCTTTAATAGATCTACAAAAAAGTCCGTGGTGGTATACGTCTATCTTCCAAGGATAACCCACAATAACCATTTTTATGTGTTTTCTTAATACAGTCAAATTATGGGTTATTTACGAACCTCTTTTTAACAATACAGTATTAATCCTTATCCAAATAAATAAGTGAGATATATTATGCATGTAATATAAAACAAAATTGCCTTTTACACTACGCCAAAAAAGTTAATAGGTTATCGTAATATTAAAATCTCCGCGCGAGAAATTAAAAATCGATGAAACGTAGCGAAGATATCGTTGGCATCTATATACTAATTGTACTATGTATATACTATGTATGTACTATGTATATACCTACTAATTGTTTGTTTGTTTGTTTGAACGCGCTAATCTCAGAAACTACTGGTTCAAATTGAAAAAATATTTTTGTGTTGAATAGACCATTAATTGAGGAAGGTTTTAGGCTATATATCATCACGCTGCGACCAATAGGAGCGAAGAAAAAGTCATAACTTATAACGTCTAACCACGCAGACGAAGTCGCGGGCAATAGCTAGTTTATACTAAACTATACTTTCAAAATTACTGTCTATTTTTGTATCGATATAAGCCTAAATTTTAATTAATTTGCATATCGATAAATACTTCTCACACTAATTTAAATTATCACTTTTCCAATAAAAACTAATGTTTTCGATACTACCTAATTAGCAGCCAAACCCTACAAATATTAACTAAGATTAAAGACGTGGAAGCGAGACGTAACTATCCACAATATAGTGCTATCTCGCTCTAACAACGGGAATAGTTGTGCTATAAGAGGCTTATTAACATCTAATTAGTAACTGATCCCGGATCTCAGTTATCTCTAACTTTAGGTTATTTTTACTTTTATTGTAATCGTTTAAATTTATTATCGATAAGTGTTCTAAGAGAGAGATTAAGTCAAACTAATTTCGGTTATTCGATTTTATGTCACACGGTGTCATCTAATATCTGAGTTTGAAGTCAAAATCAATATTCAACCTTATTTCTTAGTTAATACGTCTCATCTTAAAACGAACTTCAAAGATCAATGTGTGGAATCGGTAATTAAAACAATAATTATCAATAATAAACCTTATGTTCTACGTATTAAGACTATTTAATACTTGGAAGTGAGAAAGAGTATTAATGTTTTATAAAAGTAATATAATTAAGTATTGTAGATCTTAAGTACTCGATTTTCGAAAAAGAAGTTTTCAATTATGGACTCTATGATGTACCAATTAGGATTGTTTTAATATCGTTAAGTAATCTGTGGTTAAATGTACAAAACCATGTGCTTAAATTTTTTAATGTTTTTTAAATATAATGTTGATAAGTGATAATGATAATCACGTGTTATTTTAAATAGTTAATAGGATAGTTAACTTTAATTGATATTATATTGAATATTACAGTGTTAATTTAGATTTTTTATCCGTTAGTTATATTAGTTGGAGATAAAGTTTAGAAGTTTTAAAATTATATTGTGTAAAAAGTGTTTAAATAACAAATGAATTCCATAAAACGAAGTACCTAGTAAATAAAATTAAAAAGACACCTATATATAGGTATACTATAATAAACCTAGACCTATATTGAAACGTATTTATCTTCTATGAACTATTTCACTAAATTCGGAACACGTATATAATATGTATTTATTTTACAATTTTTAATATTTACCTGAAAATCACACACAACAACTTTTACACAACCAACTCACCTCAAAAAAAACACTGCACACAAATATTCACATTGAAAAAAAAACTGTAAAATCTTAACCCTGGCAATGCACACGGTGTGACCATTCAGACCGCGCCACACGACTGTCCCGTAAAGTCAGAATGTTACTCCCGGATATTTTTAACCTACCCCCTCGTAAGCGTGACTCAGAGGGTTCCGAATGATCTCCGGTTGAGTTATTAATTAATTGTGTCCGTTGTCAGTTAAAAATAGTATTTTAATGTACGAGTAAATGTACCGAAAATGTTTGTGCAGTTGGTCGTGATTACTGGTAGTGCCGGTAATGAGAGGGTTAACTTTTGTTCATGGTTTAGAAGTAGAGACATTTATACTATGTGAAAACAGCAACTTCAAAGTCTGATGCTAAAAAAAAATCATCTCAAGTACAACATGTATAAAATTAAATAATATTTTCAACGAAGACATACAACCGACCTTAAACTGCTGACAAACGGTACCAAATGACATTTTTGCATTAAATGAAACAATGTTCCACAAAATCGGGTCATCGAGTGCAAAGGTATGAGGTAACAAACATACAAAAAACGACGAATTAAGACTATTGAAGTCGTTTCTTAGGATTATATTGACAATTTAGTTTCAGAAGCCCCTAATTAGTCTCAAAAACAGATTCAAAACGAAGATCCAATCACACAAGTATTTTCTTACTAGAATGTTGACTGAAATTAAAACATTGACGCTTCACTAGTTCTTAAAGCAGAACATTCAGAAGGGCATAAAATCAATTAAGTAGTTACAATTAAAATACTATATCCAAACTGAACATTCGATAACACATTAACAGTGTCTTAAACATTTAAAACGGTACTAAAACGCATATTAAGGAAAGTGAAGAGGAAAATATATGGCAATGAGTGCGACATTGGGTGACAAAAATTTCGGAATTTCGACGAATTTAGTCTCCAATATTCGAATTCGATGGTTAGTTTGAAACGAAAGTCAGATCAGTGAATTAAATTGCCTCTTGTATAAAGGGCGTTAATGGTAAAAGTAACAGAAAGCTTCAAATTTAGAATCATTTAGTTAATTCATGAAATTCTAAATTCAAACATAGAAAATAACAATGTTTCGAAAATGGAACCTTATGTCGGTTAAACAGATAGCAGGGAAGACGCCATTTTAGATTCGAATTTAGAAATGGTTCTAAATTTAAATGCTCAGACGCTATTGGTTGTCCGGAAATGGAGTGCATTCTCCGTACGAGTTTCGACATGATCAAGTTTTTTTAGGGTTCAGTTTAAAAAAAGAAGTCACTTTTATTAGCTTTAGATCTATTGTTACTTTCGAGGTTTATTTTTTTCGTGTTTGAGACGAAAAACGATAAAGCAAGTTAATAGCAACGAAAAAATCCACTTTACATACAACTGATTAGTTTTTTACTTAGATAGGGAATTGGAAATAAAGATTAGGAGTTATTGAAATAAAATATATTTGAATGAAAAGTACATTTACAATTGATACGATATGATAAGCATTACTAACAGAAAACGAATACACGGCTTCGATCGATTTGTAATTGACAAAAAAATAATGAGTTTCCTTGAAAGTTGTTTGAAATGAGTAATATTTATTTACAGTAATGTAATAAGAAAATGAAAACAGTTCAATGAAAAATAAAGTAGAAACATTTTGAACTTAACAGACAAACAATTTTTATATCTGTGCTAGCCATCGAATTTAATATCCAAATAGGTAATGATATGTAATGAATTCTTAGAGAAATATATTCTAAACTGTAGTGTGTTAAACAGTTTGCAATAGTTTTTTTTATTAAGATATTACTAAAACCTGCAGCTCCCGATAAGCGGCAGTCCCTTTACCAAGTAAGCTACCAAGATCACTGACCAAGACTTTGAATTTGTTAATTTCATCGTGAATCGTCTTATGGTGGATTTTTTCACTATTTTATTATTTGTATGTATTGAATAATCTATATTATACCCTTGAAACTCATCATTAATCCTGATATTTGACTGCGAGGATAGCCGAGTGGTTGCGGGCATCACACCAAACTCACTGTGCGCGAAGTGTCGCGGGTTCGATCCCCGCGGTAGGACAAGCATTTTTGTGTTTGTAAAACCCCCGCGATTATAACAAGGATTAAATCTCTTACTGCGGGAGTCGTTTAAAAAAAATATAAATTTTCGCCTTCCTCAATAAATAGCCTATCCAGGACTGAAATAATTTTTCAAATCGGTATAGTAGCCCCTGAGGTTAGCACGTTCAAACAAACATACAAACAATGACTCTCAGTCTTATATTGGTGTTGATAATACATTAAACTGTTCTTAATTTTTCAAATATTATTATTTGAAACATAACAATTACCTACTATTGTAACACTTTGTGAATTACATAAATTACCAGACGTCCGCCATATTGAATCCTTTTTAACAGTGTCAGCTCGTCCTTCAAACCATCGATCGTATACATTAACATTTTCAATAAAACCACAACTACAGTTATTAACTGGACAAAGTACATGTTTCCTTTATCACGTATCATTAAAAGCTACCTAATTGTATATTCTTATGGGTACTATGTTGTACGATTTATTGCGTTTTGTTTAGTATTTTGAAAGAATTGTTTTTGATGAAATGGTTCTCTATGAAAGCCATTTAGAGGCTTTAAGTTGTGAAAGCTAGTTTTAAGGTTAGACTGTTATAGGTCTGGTGGTTTTAAAGCAAGCCCGTCACGTCAGCTCACGATTAAAGACTCCAGTTGGGTCCGAAACTAGTCGGGCAATCCCGATAAATACGCTTCATTAAACCATTGCAGCATTTAATAGCCATAAGTTCTGAAATAGAATGGTCCTTGATTGTAAAAAAAGAAGTTAATTACAAAAGAATATCTATTTTCTAAAACGACTATTTTATAAGAAGATTAAAAGCAATTGATGAAAAAACAATCGAATTTAGTTCATAATACCGTCATAAAAATCTAATTTGTAACAAAGGGATCATAAATTTACCTTGTAATTAATACAATTAAAACCAATTAAAAGACAACTAAAAGAACTACAAACGACATACTTAGATACTAATTAAGTGTTTTCACAAATAACGGTTCACAGTAGGTATTCCCAAAACTGTTAAAATGACATGAAATAACGGACAAGACACCCGCTGTCACAATCCGCTATGGTTAATCACAATGACAACCTATGATTGAGTTATTAGTCCAGTTCGTTGCCATGGTTACGAAGTTGTTAAAGGCAAAACAGATTTTGACAAAATTGGTTGAAGACAAGTTACATTTAGCGCCTGCTTCACAATCACTGATTAGCCGTTATCTGGCAGATAAATTGAAAATCATTCCCCTGCTCTTATCCCAATTATTATTTGTAGTCGGCGCATCATGTCTTCTGCTTAAATGCCTTTCTATCTGACGTCATCTCACAAGAAACACTCTTTGCAGCCATATCGCCTTTCACTCAGTCCAATCGTTTCCTTGATCACCCTCTTCCCCTGTATCCATCCACATTTGAGATTATTTGTAATTATTTGTATGAAAGAGTATGAAATTATGATAAAGGACAAATCTTTCAAATAATTCAACGAGAGGATGTATATATGTGGCCGTGTTGAAACAGCGTGTTACTGTAAGCGCTGACAATTCGCTGAAATATCTTGAACTGAGAGTCAAAGTTAAGTCAATAATATCAAGGCAAACTTGTATAACAAATAAATGATAATTGAAGAGCAAAAGAAATTGCAGGAACTCAAAATAAATTGGGAAAACCACGGGAAGATGAAGATTAAATTGATATAAAAAACAAAAAAATACATCTTGTCTGAAGACACATAATTATCGAGAAATTTAATCCTTATTACGATAGTCATAGGGATCATTTTAGTACTTGTAAAGCTTTATTTAAAAACACTTAAAATCTTATTATTTATAGCTTCGAAGAATGAGTTCAAGCTACCAAATATCTGAGTCATACATTTTCCTGTAAGTATGACGAACGCTACATCCCGTCATAAGGTTTATTACAAATGGTCCGACGTGTCTCTTTTTGCATAATATAGGTACATATGTATAAGATAATTAATTAATCGAATATTTTAATGCTTGGCACTTGTCGGTGAAGTATTTGCCATTTTTTCCTATCCTTTACCATGTCTCTTATTTCCTTATTCGTTGTAATTTCTGCCTTTTCCTTCAATTGGTCTATGTACTGCTTTTTGGTCTTCTGGCTCTATGAGCCACTATCGGCCTTAAATGTCTTACTGCTGGGTTCAAGGTTCCTTTCCATTATATGAGATTAAGCATTGATCACCACGACTGGTCACCGTGGATTGGTGATTCCAGATTCCAATATGTATTTGGAATTCTGCTTCTTCCAATTTTTACCCTAACACTTGTTTGTTGGTGTCTTGGATGCGAAGTAGGTACATATAAGTTTATAAAGGCACTTGCCTGCTTTAGGATCGAATCTGTAAACTTATACATAAGAATCCGTACGTAACCACAAGGGCACCACGACATATACGTATTTTATAAAAAATAAATAAATCAAAGTGTCAAGAACAGTTATGAAAAGAATTAAAAAGAAAAAGTGTCAAATAGTGTTTGTCACACTAATTACAGTCATTAAAAAAATACTTAAAATACCAATTGCAAAATACATAAATACCACATAAATGCAATTTGCGAGCACATTCGAATTTCGTATCCTCAAAATGACAACTCAAAAATGGAACATGCATTACTTTTGTCGCTAACTGTACCTTTGGCGCTGTACACTATATAGCGTTGACTTGTCTCAAAAACGACAAAAAAACATTTTTTGGATTTCATAGTACGGGGCAAGCCCAATCAAGAGGAGCTCGTGGCTAAGCTACAACTGCATAAGTGGATAGGTCACAGGTTAAGCTACGCTTGACGCGGTTGGTCCATCTTTGTCATAACGAGTTCCTCCGTGTTTCGGAAGGCACGTTAAATTGTAGGTCCCGGTTGTTATTCATACATCTTTGACAGTCGTTATAGGTAGTCAGAAGCATGAAAAGTCTGACAACCAGTCTAAGGGGTATCATGTTGCCCAGGTAACTGGGTTGAGGAGGTCAGATATTCAGTCGCTCCTTGTAAAACACAGGTACTTAGCTGAATCCGGTTAGACTGGAAGCCGACCCAAACATAGTTTGGAAAAGAGGCAAGTTCAATCATTCACATGCACAAAAGATAATTTCAATGATCGAGATTTTTTTTCTCAAAACAAGCACAGATTACGATAACAATGTAAAGGCCATTTGAGTCCAATTATTTGTTTTCCGAGCTATATGGAAGCAGGTTTGGGGCTATTATTAACGTAAACTATTATTAAAACAATCATCTTATTACAGCAACTTTGTTATTGAAGGGTTAGGCCGTGATGCTGGTTGGGACACACTGCTGTTTGGATCGGCGAACAAAAAATTTGTTCATAACATTTGTATGGGAAACGTTTCTTGATTTTATTTGTGTATGACAAATTTAAATAAACTTATAAATCTTTTATCATTTATAAATATTAGCATTTAATAGTTAAAAAGTATAACTTTTGTTTTTTTTTTACATTAGGGTTTTAATTTTTTAAACTGGGTACTTTTAGATTTTTTAACTTTAATCATTTATGGAGTAACTACATATTTTTTCACAATCTGTAAGCTAGCGAGGTACAGTTCTTTGGGATGGTCACAATAGTTAACCTAAATTCAACTTAAACAAAGTTAAAAAAAAAAATGAAAATATAAATGCCAAACTTGAACAAGATTAAAAAGAGGCCATGCATTTAATAACCTCTTTTAAACACATTAACAAACATTACTAAAATAACCATACACTGCAATGTGCTCATAATGCTAAATAACCCTATGTCACACTTTTTTTTTAATTTTATACCGTTTCAATCCTTCTGAGAACGGATGCCCTGGACATCCGTTTAATCGTACAAGCCAAAAACAACTGACTACCATCGCTTTTAACATCCAAACTAAATTGACACTTATTTCTAGAGACATAGAGATGAAATTCCTTTGTACGTATGTTGTGATTATATCGAAATCTCAGCTGTGAACTGTGCATAAAGTGGGTATCTTAACGATGTTGGCCGAAGAAAAAAAATACTCGAAACAGATACGTTTTCGATTTTATTGCTTAACTTTTTTTTTATTTAAAAAAGGACAATCTTGTCCGACATTTTGTTGTTTTGTCGGTAAGATAATCATACATGACACCATTCTTTAATATTGAGAGGTTTCTCTTGATTTTTTTGATATTTCAACACCTGCAAAATCGTTTTCTTTTAATTTTAAGCAAAAAAATAAACTAAAGCGGCAGAATTAATGCGATTTAAAATAAAAATGAACTTGGTTGGTTTTTGAAGATTTATGTTTAATACCTCGTGTATTGGTTTGAAATATTATCAGGTACAATGGGACTGCCATGTATCTTTGTACAAAAGTCCCGAAATAAATAAAGAGAAAAAAAATGAACTTGATTATTTATTCGTCAAATAGGCTGAATGATATCGCTTTTACACGTCATATATTATCGTGTAGAAAAATGCTTAAGAGAATACCAAAATTTACATTTTAAGCCAAACCTCATCGGCCATTGTAAATAGCAGAATTGGAGCCCAGTACAAGCATTCATGGATCACACACAGCACAAATGCTTGTCCTTTGCGGGTTTCAAAAAACTTTAGCACATCACGTTTTCAACATATATTTGGGACAAAAGGGTTAAGTTGACTCATGAGCAATTAGCATTGCAGTCCTAATGAAGTAACACCTGTTGCCTTTACCGTGCATTTCTGTAAACGTTATAAATCTTAGGAGGAACATGCAAATATGGGTAAATAACGTCTTCCAGGTTATTTTAGAAATGTTGAGAAATTTTCCACTTATGTTTACTGTTTAAAAGGTTCTTGGGGTATTTCGTGACTTTTATAAATAAGACTTTTGTTGAATCGTGAAAATAGCCTAAAATTTTGAAGTACAGAATTAACTTTATAATCAATTTTTTCTTCATTAAAGTTTCATTTTAATTAGCAAAAAGACAACTTGTTAGTCAATTAAAAATGTCCAAGTAATTAAACTCTACGACTTAATCCCAAAAATAATCAAAACCAAAATCCGAAAAAAGAAAATCGATGACAAAACAAATTGAAACTAAAATCGATTTAGCATGGTGTCCCAAAAAACCCTTTCAGGGACCCTTTAAATGGGCTAAACAATAGATTTACCCGAATTATTTACGCTCGATTCCCTTATGTAATGTTTATTCTATCACTAAATGCTCGGATCAGAATTAAAAAATTAAATGATGTTTTTGAAATGAAATAAGGTTTCATATGCGTTGGCCGATATTTTTCTAGTGTTTGTATACTGGTTTGAGAGCGGGGCGATTGGTTGTTGAGGTAAACAGAAGTCTTAGCCTTTTCTAAAGATATATCTCTAGCTATCTTTATCAGAATTTGATAAGTATTTTAGTAGTGACAGGCAGGAATATAGACGGCGTTTACTTTTACATTGATATTCTTGGTTTATGTAAATCTGTTTTTTTTTGTCTAGTCATGACCCAAGACATGTTAGATTTAGCTTTCAAAATGTACTGGGTTCAGAAACAAAATAAATAATCAGAAAGAAAAAAAACTGTTATAAAACAGTCTGCCTATCTGACCTTCAATTTGTGACAGTACACAGACATTTTGTTTAAAAACTCGATTTTAAACATATAATATACAAAATCTTACATTGATTCATTTATTTAAGTCGGAGAGTTTTTATGCAAAGAGGTCTACGATAATTAGCTAACATAATAAAACTTCTACTGTCACACTTATCACCAACCAGTAACATCATAATATTTTCAAAACTCAACTCTACAAAAAACAAAATAAAAAGTTCATTCGGATTATAACCTTCCTTTTTTGAAGTCCGCTGAAGAGTACGACAGGGTACACATGACATCGTTAAATGAAGGCAAACATTTAAGGCCGGCCTTTTAAAGTTACTTTAAGGGTTGTTCCCAGCCTGTTTTATTCATAGGTCAGCCTGTCATGAATTTCTAGGTCACTGAACTTAAATTTTGAGTTTTTCTTTTTCTATTTTGGTGGTTGTGGTTGTCAGTTTTGTGTATTGGCTGGTTTTTTTGAGTGATCATTTTTTTATGTTTTTTTTTTTATTGAAATTTTTGTGTAGTTGAGTTATAAATGTGAAAGTATCTGTACTCCGTTTCTTTAGTCTTGAAAAGGCAAACCATCTGGGTGTGTTATTTTGTTTCAAAGCAAAAAGTTATAGCGATAGATTTTGAACGCTTTTCGACTGATTCCAAAAATAATGCGCTCTTTTGAAACCTTTTAATCCTCGATCAAAAACTGTCTTCAAAATAACACGTGTAAGATTCATCGTTGTAAAATACTCAGTTCGCTATTACTAAAATCGACTAGAAAAAGGGTTTGTGTAATATTTCATAAATTTTGTATTCGCAAACACGAGCAAGACCAAATTAAGTTCGTAATTTAAGACAGAAACGACAAAAAACATTACATTAAAATAATATTAATAATAAATAATAATATTACACTAATATTATAAATGCAAAAGTATGCATGTTTGTATGTTTGTTACGTCTTCATGTCCAAACTGCTAAACCAGTTTTGATGTAATTTGGTATAAAGATAGCTGTCACTTTGGTTTAACACATTGGCTACTTTCATAAAACTTCGTTAAAAAGACTACCTAATTATCTTACGGCAATAACCAGGTGGGCAAAGCCGCGGACAGCAGCTAGCTATAAATCCAACTGCTAATCTCACATCGAAAACCACTCAATTTCAAGAAACGGGTTTTACTACTACAACATAAAGAATCCATCAAATTGCTGTTGACTGCAATATATCAATACAGTATTTTAATTAAAACTGCCATAGTTTATCATTCTGAGTACTGTTATGTCATCGGTTTGACGTAAATAGGTCATTGCTATGTCTAGTTGTCTAGTTCGATATGTGTCTAGTGCTATCTCGGCGTGTTTCGAATGCTGTATTGAGACCTGGTTTCATCTATTGTTTTCTAGATGTTTATGTGTGTCATAAGAGATAGCTGTGACAATCACACGTATAGTGTAAATGGGAATGTACATATATGTGTGAACATTTGTTAGGTCTTTACTTCTAAACGGCTGGATTGATTTCGATGAAGTTGTATATGTCTTTTTTTATCCGACTTTATTAAAAGAGGGTTTTCCAAGTTAAGACCAACATAAAAGGAAGCGAAGTCGCCAGTTAGTCTTTTATAATTATAACTGTTGTTTTTGTTGTTGGCTCCTATTTAAATTTTAAGGTTGTATGCTGTTAAAGTTCAAAATGAGAAACATCTGTATCAGACTATCAATTTTTTTTATCACAGACGGACAGACTGTATTGCTTCAGTTATATGATTCTCTTTTTAATCTTTAAGTAAGGAACCCTAAAATATCTCGCATGTTTCAAACGGTAGCTTCAACTCTACACAAACATCTTTAACCAATTCAATTTGTACATATGATTGATTTGGTCATTATAAAGCTGATTAAAATATTTTAACAACTTACTGACTATTCAATTTAAATTCAATATTCAATGAAATATAGAGATCCCACTGAGTTATATGAACGCGTCTTAAGAACGTTGTCAGATAATTTAATCATTGTTTCTGGAATACATTTGTTGAGTGGTGTTTATATTAGTGGTGATAAATAAAATTACTTCGATGAAAACCTGCGGTCATGCTTATTTTTGTTGATAATAGCTTATAACAAACATTGAAGTCACAAAAAAACCTTTAATATCAAAAATACTTAATCCATGCGGGCATCCATCTCGAGACACATCAAACGCAGTTGGTTGTGCGTGGTGATCTATACTACTCGGCTATCCGTGCAAACAAAAGACTAGCTACAGGACCGAAAAGAACAGATCCATGGAGTTCGCCATAGATTAGACTTTGACTTCTTCACCGTACTATCATATTTTACTTTATCCTAAACGCGAAAGTTTCTATCTATCTCTCTAGCTGTTTGTTCCTCTTGCACGCAAAAATCACTGAACGGATTTAGACGAAACTTGGTACACAGATAGTTTATAACCAAGTCTGAAAGATAACATATCATTTATCCCGATTTTATGTTCCCCTTTTCTCCACATTCTCGATTTGTACCGGGCGGGCACGCGGGCAAAAGCTAGTTTATAATATAAACAAACTCTAGACTTCGCAATTGCTTTTGAGCATAAGATATAGGTTCCATTAACTTATAAAAACGGTATATCCATCACACATTTGATTGACACGTTATAATGTTGTGATGCCAGGCGTCCGCCGCGTGGAACGTTCCAATCAATATGCTAATTATATGAATGACTTTTCAGTATGTTTGTTTAGTTTCTTCATAAAAAAGAATAATGTTTGTCCTCAATGTTAGCTTAAAGTAATGATCAAATTATGATGAAACTTTTTGTAGAATGTTCGAAGTATGTCATATAAAAAATTTATAAGAAAAGAAAGGAACTTAAAAGTTATCTATTTGGTTTTTCCTCTAAAGCAGTGAGATTGTAAAATGTTTGTGTTCAATACTTCTCGAAACTATTCAACAAATTGTGATGAAACTCTATCTAGCTCCGCTGTCCGGTCTTTAGCGATATCTTGAAGGTATTTAGCTAAAAAAAATATTTTATATTCGAACGAAAATGATTTACAAACATAAAAGCGTGTGAACAAGTAAAAAAACGTCTGCTTTTTAGACGTAAAACTATCAGATTGTATGGTCAGTGACTATGGTACTTCGTTTATTTGCATCTGAAGTAGTTTGCATGCGAAAATTGTTCAATTACAGTCAATATTTACAATTGCAGATATAATTTTAATGGATAAGGAAATTAAGGAAGTTCCTAAGTTGAAAGTGATATTTATTTGAGTATTTTTTTTTTAAATCTGATATTTGCATAGGTAATGTTACCGAGAGGTCAGAGGTTAACATGACTTCTTTTTGTTTTGTGGATTAATTTTAAATCCATTTATTAGTTATGTAACAAAACTATTACCATTTGTTTGTGTGAACAATAAAATTCAGTTAAGCTTTGATTAAAAAAAATTAGATCCCGTAAACCATGTTGAGTTTTATAATCGTTTTTATCATACCTGCTGTCACAGTTTCAATAAGCAAATGAAAATTGAATTATCAATGTTTCTTTTTACAAAAAAACTTTAAGCCTGATACAAAAACAGATAAAAGAGTTTTAATGTAATTCTGTATCGCGCTCTGCCCCGGCCTTACTGCAGTCATTATTAAAAAAATAACACCCAAACTTTTTGACAACGAAATATTCAATTTCGATTTATTACCAAAGTTGTTTTGCAGTCCAGCATTCCATTGTTACTCGATTTTGAACTTTATGTGCAAGGGGTAGAGGTGTCGATTGTTTTTGTAATAGCAAATGTGGTTGGCGACATCGGTGTCAGGAAATGTCAGGCGTATCAATTGACAGCTGGAAGTTAGTCTCTTGTTTTTTGGGCGTAAAAAATGATACGAATGTTTAATACTGCATGATATATTTGTTTAGAGTGTTGCTTTTACTGGTATCTCACGTGAGCATAAAATAGGTGAAACTCTAGACAAAACTGTGATTGGGCTGTAGTTATTTTCTAATAAAGAATTTTATTTCATGTATGTATGACAGTAATAAAATGAGGTTTTAGGTCATCTAAAAACTTTTGTGGATGTTTTTGTTGTTGTTTTGTTGCTAGGTATATGCTACTTCTCTCGCCTACTAAGATTTTTCAAATTTTGATCACACTCATTCGCACATGCTGATCAAAGTTTAGATTTTTTTTAAATAAGTCCCGCAACAAGTTTTAACTCTTTGAGGGTTTCACAGACAATCAAGGCACATGCACAAGACACCTAGACTCAGGTCAAGTAATCTTAGATCACACAAACAAATGCTTGTCCTACTCGGGGATTGGACTTGCGACACATCGCGCTCAATGAATTTGTCGTTGTGACTGAGCTATCTGTACAGTCAAACATTCGTTTCAAATCACAAAATGAAACACCCTGTCGTCATGAAACTTCTTACTAAATATTTAATTAATAGAATTCTTAACCACACAAAAAAGACAGGTGATACAAAAATATTCTCAGCACGAAACTACTCCAAATTAAAATTACTCATTTAATGTCCAAACCAGTCGAACTGTCGCGCTATTAAATTAGTAAGCTTTATCAAAAACGTGAGTAAACAAGTTCATTTAAACTTTTTATTCATATTTACAGGAAATACCAAATATTTACGACCCAGTTTAATGAGATGTTTTAGCAGCTTCCTTTTTGTGGTTTAATTAAAACATCCCAGTTATAAGATAATAAAACTGTAAGATAGCAATTTGACTGGCCTCTTGGTCTAGTGGTTAGCGACCATGACTGCTAAATCGGAGGAAGTGGGTTCGATTCCCAAACACGATAAATGTTTGTCTGATGAACTCGAGTATTTTTGTTGTGTGTCTGAGTTTAACTTATCTATATTATGTATGTTTTTAGGAATATAGCGTTTATCAGTTGTCTAGTACCTACTCATAATACAAGCGTTGCTTAGTTTGACACTAGATGGCGTTGTTTGAATGTTGTGGAACATCAAAAAAAAAACAAAGAAAAATTAAGACACATTGAAAATGAAACCATATAGCAGACAGTATTAGTAACTAAATAATCCTCAAACTGTCACATCATAACAATACCGTTGCTTTTATATCTCAATAAAAAAATATCATCAGAAACGGAAAGAATCGCAACTGCTATAAGGAAAATAGTTTCCTGGCAACGCAAATGACATCCTATGTTACCTGTGATATCTATGTTTTATGTATGTTATTATTTCTTATATGAGTTCTTATATAAGACAGGTGTTTACAAGAGATCTTCATGTGTTTTGTATAAAACTGTTTTTAATTATTTATAGTACCAACCGACTGATTATAAACTCGGAATGCAGTGAAAAACGTCGTGATCAATGCTCAAATATTCTCCATTTAACCATTGGTCCCTGGATGGACAAAGATATTTTTATTTTTGTCCATCTAGGGACGGTTTTGCATCATAAGTATTTAATCATCGAACTGAATTGAAAGACCTTTTTTAATATTCAATACTCAACTTTTGAAATATGTGAAATAGACAATTGTAAGTGATATTACAGACTCTGTTGGACATACCAAAGATATAATGACATTATTGCCATATTAGTAAAAAAATACATCAACAATTAAATTTGTAGTGCAGATAGTCAGCCTGTTTAGAAGGAAACATATAAATTGATCCCATAAATTGATAAGAATATATCTACATATACAGAAATGACTAATATTCTTTCCAAACATGTTTTAATTTATCGACACTAAAACTCAGAATAATACAAAGTTCACTAAACTTTGACTCTTAAATGTATAAAATATACAAATTATTTGACATCTATACGACAAGACTGCGAAACTCCTTTTTATAAAAACGATTCATCTTCATTAAAACGTCGAAATTAATTTATAAAATAAAGATATTGTAAAACAAGACAGGTATTAATTTGTTTTAGGTTTTTTTTGATACTGTAAAAGGTGTTCAAAATTATTTAGATAAAATTTAGTTTATATTTTTGAATTAGTAATTCGATGAGCATTTGCGTGCTCCACGAATGTTTGTTCTGAGTCTGGGTGTCTTTGTGCAAGTAAATTGAACTTTTGTGGGCGCAACACACTCGCAAAACAAGGATTAAATTCGTCGTATAAAAAAAAAACTATTTTAGGGCATTATTCTTTCCACCTTACACATAATATAATATTTATATAGATGACCAATCTCATCTCATCGTTCTGGTACCATTTTTATCCGGGATCGACGTCTTTTACGATACAATTTCCCGGATATTACCAAACTATAAACCATACATACCGTCGTTTCGTTAAAAATACAACCTGTATATAGCAGGCATAATTTATACAGGAGACGCCACAAAAGTTTGAACATTAAAATCGCGTTAGTCAAAGCGAATCAAATTGCTTTGTTTAATAAAGTTTTGTTTTTACTGTAAGTTGTAAATCCTGCCTTTACAATAAAGATGCTCTTTTTTAATATATTTGTTTGTGTTTCTTTATGTATAGTGATGGGAGTCTCTAAGAAACACTCCGTGACATAAGGACCCAAGTTCTGAAATCAGGGATCTTTTTAGAAATGGTGACTTACATTGGTATTTGACTCGTTCTAAAACCTGTAAAAAGAAAGGAAATGTAATTAGTAAAACAATTTTATTATAGCAGGCGTTGCATTTGGATTACATCAATATTATATTTTTTTAGATTATAATATAAGGAATCTTTCTTTTCAGTCTATGGCGAGTCGGACTCGCGAAATAGAGGGTTTCGTATAAACTGCTGAAAGAGTAAAACATCAGTTGGGTGACAAAGCCATTGTGTTGAATTTTATTTAAATACCAAGTATACTTTTTTTTTGGTACTTTTCTAACGTTTAGCTATCATGGTTTATGAGATGCTGGCAAACGGACGGACAACAACTCCTCATGAGCTCAAAATTAAGGATTCCGGTTAAGATCGAAAAACATCGAGGAATCTCCACAAATACCTTGCGAAAACCGTTGTATAGTAAATAATTATTTAACTTATACTTAGCGCAGTCTGCTTGCCTTCATCACATGCCTCATTTCCAAGATCTTTCATACATTCTTATCTTAAAGAATCTGTCGGAAACAAGTCAAAACAAAAGAGCGATGAAAACTATAAAAAGCCTAATCTTGTAGAGAGAACAAAAAAATACTTGGTGAGTGCTGGTACGAAAGTTTAAATTACCGAGTAATAAAAATTAATACGATGTTCCCATAGTTTTGAAAACAATGAAAAACATTCGAAATAACTTTCACTGATGGTAACTGATTAACAGTTGTATAGTAATTATACTTTTGCTACATCTCTATTATGATAAGGTGGTTCGTACTAAAGGCAATGGAAGTCCCACATGCAAAACGATATTTTCCCGACATCTGTTCAAAAAAGAGACAATGCTCTACAACGTTGTAGAGCCCCGTCTCTGTCGCACCCTCATACTGCTGTGCATGAAGAGTTCCAACGCTTAACCATACACCGGCACTAAAACACGAGTTGACAACAACGCGCAACATTACTTAATTTAGGAATATGGTATAACTAGCTTTTCGCCCGCGGCTTCGCCCGCGGCTTCGCCCGCGTCGATGTCGGTTATATCGCGTTTCCAAGAGGACTCTTCAAAAGACCGGGATAAAAACTATCCTATGTTCTTTCCCAAGGTCCACTCTATCTCTGTACCAAATTTCATTGAAATCAGTTCAGTGGTTTAGACGTGAATGCGTAACAGACAGACAAACAGATAGAGTTACTTTCGCATTTATAATATTAGTAGGGATTAAGTTTCACGTAAAAGGTAAAAAACTTGAATATTTTTTTTGCATTCGATTAACTTCCTCACTTAAATATGAACTCCTCAAAACTTGACTTGCAGTCTCGTCATGTACTTACAAAACGTAATATACTTAAAGCCAGATAGTTGTCCCAAGGCACAAGGTGTCGAAGACAAAAGTTGTTGTATATCGGCGACTTGTCATCTTGTATATGATAGGCCTAAATATGAATAATCATCGTCGTCCATAAATGGCGGCAGAAATTAAAGACATTTGTTAAAGAAAGGAATTCACATGTTTTTATCTCAAGCTTGTTAATAACTATTGTTTTTTCTATTTGACCATGGCGAAAACACAGTAGTTTAATAAGATCTTGTCAGTTATTCGAGATATCGTTGTTTAGCTTAGTTATACGGAACCCGCAGCGTTGCGAGTCCGACTCTCACTGGACTTGTTTTTTTTTAACTGGCAAGAGAACCCAACTATGGAAAAAACTAGCAAGGAAATCGTCACGGTAATATTATAAATATCACATTAATTTGACACAATTGCAGAACAATAGCTCTGAAATATACATAAAAAATATGGCTATTCTACGGGGGTTAGGGCTAGGGTTACTCAATAATAACCGAAAATGTCTCCGACGAAATTAAAGGAGACAGAATTATTATAATGGTTGTATTTATCGTGCTAAACAAGGTCATTAAATTGTTTTTCTGTGTTTTATTAAAAAGGCTTGTTTTGTGGCACCTATTAAGGGGAAAAATGGGGTTTAAACTCTTGGTATTAGACGTTTTATATTTGGGGGAAGAAACTTAATGAAAATGACTGCAAGTATAGCTGAATGGTTTACCTACGTCACTCCGTTAAACCTACTGAAAGACGTCCTGCGGGTTTGATCCCCACGATATAGGACAAGCATTTGTGCCATCTACGACTGAATGTGCTGAGTCTGGGTGTCTTTGTGCATATGACTTGAATGTTTGTGAAACGCACGCGACTCAAGGATAAAATTCCTAAGATCAGGAGTTTTTTTTATACAGAATATTACTGTAATATACGAATATGGTTTAAAAATTACTAACGTCCAAATTATATTGTTTTGCTTACATAATTTTTGATTTGTCAAAGTTAGATCTACCTAAAACAAATATTATTTAGCCGTTGAATTGCTAATTAGGTTAACGAACTTCTATTTAAATAATCATCTACAAATGCTAACACAGTTACGTATGTATCTTTGCAAAATATTTGTATGTATTATCCAGAAATTAAAAACTCATAAAATCATTGTTCACACGTACTAAAATTGTCTCCAAACCATAACATAAAAACTCTATTATAAACGCAATTAAAATCCAATAAAAAGAGAAAAAATACGATACATACACCTACGCAAGGATAAGCTAATAAATTAATTTGCATCTCGCTCTTTCCTAATAGCATACTCCCAAGAGACTAGGCTTAATGTGAAAATACCGACAGAGATAGATCTATTTTTTACACTGCCTTTCATTAATACAGGGAACGATGTAATACTCAACAGTATACATTCAAAAATCAACCTTATAGTCTTTAAAATAAGGTGCAATGTTATAAAAACCGTATGTTATACTGTAAGTCTGAAATTACTTTTTTCAAATTGAAATGATATTTTAATTTTTAGTACGAGTATAATTACTGGTCCTGTAGGCTAAAATTATATTTATTTTCTTTTTGTATTCTTACGTCAGGTGTCTTGATGAGATTTCTTTGACAAATCGGGATTATTGAACAGAAACTATTGGTTCTTTATAGACAGATAAGGTAGAGACAAACTTACAGACATACGTACGCATGTAAAAGATTAGTGTGATTTTATAATTAAACATTTCCCAATTTTCATTTCTTTTAAAATGAGTCGGTCACCAAAACAAAGTGACGAACTTACTCCAACGTAATTTAAGAGGTGATTAGTCTAACTCATAATTGAACTTCATCATTTCTAGTTCATTAGGGTTTCGTATTAAAGGGTAAAAGCGAAACCTTCATACTTCAGCGGTATTTTTCCGTCCAACTAACATCAGTCAGTATCTCAGAAACTGCTACAATAAGACAGTTGATATTTTCACAAAGGATAGATGTATGATTCCGCTCTTACAACTTAACATCATAATTTTGATGTCTTTTTTCTTTTGCATATCTTTTTTTTTAGCCTATTTGTACGGAACCCTTAGTATAATAGTTCGGGCTCGCACTTGGATGATTTTATAGAAAAGTTAAAATTAACCAAGCAACTCGTGTTAGACTAAAAAGCATTTTACCCTCGAGAACGATTCCGTTAGAAACGCTTAATAACTGGCAAACAGTATTCCCCGATCGGCATTAAATTAAGTTTTCAACAAAATTACTAATTATTATGGAAATGTATGATATTTACATATTCGCGTATTTGTTTAAGCCGTTTACCTGTTTCCCTCGTCGTTAATTAGAGTTATTTTGAGTTGAAAACTGTGTCGACGTATTAATGTTTTACTGACAATTTTACCTGATATTTAAAAGTATTGGGGATTCGGGTTTGAGTTTTATTTCAACAAAAAATCAAGATTCTATAAATGTGTATAACTTATCTAATAACTTTCTCACAACGCCATCTAGTTTCAAAATAAGAAAGGTGTGTCATGAGATTAAGCCTAGTCAGATCTAGTCAGTCTTAGAACTGATAAGCGTACTTATATATTTCTAAATACAAGTCTGTCTACAAGACTGACGCTGCACAATTTTTTTTTTGTCAACCTCCCTATTTAATGAATAAATAAATGTTATAACCACGAACACACACAGTTCACCATTATACGTCGCTATTTAACTCCCAATTACCTTATTCAATGAACCAAAGTTTTTATACCATGACCGATGTATTGGGATTATAAATTTGCAAAAACAACAATTCTTAGAACCACTCGTCGTTGTAATCTTGAGTGTCCATGGTATGCGAAGCTTTTTATGTTATATTCGCTATTGACACTTGTTTGACTAGGTAGGTAAGTCTTGGAGGTTGTATTAGGGTTCCTCAAAATGGTTAATGAATATGCTATACAAAATAAGTTTCTTTTGCTAGATACTTTTTTGTGAGGTAGGCTAGTAAAAGGAATAAGGTTTTCCTTAACCATTGGGATATTTTTATATAGCTTGTTTTACATCCCACTGCTGGGCAAAGGCCTACGACTTTCTTTTCCAGACTTCTTTATCTTTTGCGATTTCTGGCTACGTGCGTCCCACGTATTTGACTAGATCATCATATTCACCTGTTAAACCTCACACGCTGTGATTAGTTTTTATTATTTTTGTCAACCAATCAGCCTTTATCAAAACGTTTGTCAACTTTGAACGATTCGAACTTTGCCTTTAGATCCACCTACACTTTAATGGATTAATCTTTTTCCAGTGAACGGAACCCAAAACACCAAATTTCTATACACTCAACACCTTTTTGCAACAAGTGACGAATTGATAACTGGTTTAGCAAATATACTATTGTGTTGCGTGCGTTTAATTTCTGCACTGTTAAGTTGGCAAAACTGTTAATTACAAAGTATTGAATGATCAATCACCTTTGGATTTGTGTTTTGTATGATTTTGTATTTTTTAGTCTTTGAATATTAACTTTTTCTGATTGCACAGGTAGCTTAGTAGTATAGGTCATCGTTTCATACTAACATACGACAAGAAAGACGTATAAAAATATTTTTTTGTGTGAAGGAGAATAGCGATAATGTGTAGTGTTTTGTAAAGAAATGAATGATCAAGGGATAACTATTACGCCATTTACAATTCATCTCAAAGATCCCGAAGAAAAAATAATAATTCAAAAGATTTTAAAGCCTTAACATAACATATTAATGCGTAAATTTAAATTAATTACCGGAACTTAAATTAAAATTAAATATCAAAATCAATACAAAATTTATCAAACACCTTAACTAACAGTCCAGAAAATACCAAATACATTAAAAATACCATAAAAACGAATCCAATAAAGACAAAAATAACTCTTACAAACCAACTAATTACATTTAAATCAGCAACTTAACAGCAATAAACATACAAAACCGAAATAAAATTATCACATCGGCCACCCAAAAAAGGCACTTTATATCCTTTCGGTCCCTGTTTTTATGAACGAGGACTGAATTAAAAACAGTAAACGTTAACAGTCAAACTGCCATGACATAAACAGTATAAACACTATCTTATTTATCTCATGACAATCTTCATGGACCACACACGAAGTAACAAGAGTAAGAAGTACAGTCAACAACAGAAGTTCTTAGACATCATCACTTGTATAAAACCGGTTGGTCGGTTGTGATACTGAGGTTTTCGTACTAGTCTTAAAATAAACACATCGGTAATAAAATTAATTTTGAGGGAAAGGTACCATCAAATGTATGACCGTAACAATAGAGGCTTAACTCGCTCTTTATTTTTAGTTATAGCGGAAACAGAATTGCATCATCTGTGAAAATTTCAACGGCCTAACTGTCATAGTTTATGAGATATAGCCTGATGACTTATGGTAAACAGACTGAAAGCAGCCTTACTATTAAGGATCAATTTGTGTGTACAAACTGATCACTTCTACTTCTACATACTATGTTTAATGAGTACAGCGGACGAATCAATAATCGTGGTATGCATACAATATTCAAGGATATTAATGATTTTATTCACGGAATTAAAACATATGATTTGCATACTATCGATAACACCCCTAGTGAACAACACAAAGAGGAAGAAGACCAGTTTTTTCTATAATAAGTTCATCAATATACTACACCAAAACATAGCTGGACTCTTATCAAAATCGGACGCTCTTACAGTATGCCTCGACGAGCTGAGTATGAAAAATATGGACATAGACGTTATCTGCATTTCTGAACATTTTATGATGTCTGGCTACGAAGATATTACAATGGATATGCAGATCTGACAGCAAAAGAGTGGACATGTATTTGGTAAAAACAGTCTAAGTAGGAGACATGTATCAAACAATTATCTATTCTAACTTTTTGATGTTGGCTAGAAAGTATTAAAACAATTTTGAATTAGCAGCATGTTATTGCAGATCTGACAGCAAAAGAGGTGGGACATGTATTTTGGTAAAAACAGGTCTAAAGTGGAAGGAGGACCATGCTATCAAACAATTATCTATTACTAACTCTTTTGAGTGTTGTGCTGTAGAATTAAGTGAAATAGAAACAATTGTAGTATGTATATATAGAGTACCAAAAAATAATAATTTGAACCACTTCTTTAACAGACTCGAAACACTCTTAAATTTATTGATGCAAAAACCTAAACGGAATATTATACTCTGTGGTGATTTTAATATTGATATTCTTAAGCGCAATAACACAACATTAGAATTAGAATGTTGCTTAATTATAATTTAAACTTAGAAATTTGTCAACCTACTAGAATTAAAAGCATGACATGCATCGATAATTTTGCACATAATTTTGGAAAGAAATGCAAGTCCGATGTTATTGAACTCGCCCTATCAGACCACACATGTCAAGTATTAAAATGCCCAGTAAAGAAAGTATACATCCATAAATATTGGTACATTAAAAAACGAGACTATTGCAAAGATAACTTAAAAAAATTCAAAAAATGTATACAATCTCTTTCTTTTTCTGACGTTTATGAATGCCGTGATGCCAATAGTGCCTACGACTTATTCCTCGATACCATATCCCTGTTTCATGGTCTTTGTTTCCCGCTTAGAGTAATTACCGTAAGAACACATCAGAAGCCGATGTGGATATCTCGTGGTATAAAAACTTGTAGTAAAAAGAAAAGAGAACTACTCTGGCATTATAGATTTAAACGCAATGATTTAAATAGAAATAAACTTAAAAAATACACCTCAACCTATAAAAAAATAATTAGATTAACTAAAAAAGCTCAGAACACATTTAAAATTAAATCATCATTAAATAGATCAAAAACTACTTGGAATATCATAAATAACTCTAAACAACGACATCCAAAAGCGTTTACGGGAAATCTCCAAATTGGTACGAAAACTGTATGCCACCCGATCGAAATCGCTAATTCATTTAATGATTTTTTCGTTGACAAAATTGAACCTATTAAATACAATAATCAACGTGTCGCGCTAAATTTAACAAAAACAACTAGCCACTCAATGTTTATGGAACCCTGCACTAAATATGATATAGTTAACATAGTTAAAACACTCAAAAATACAAACAGTATAGGTAACGACGGAATCCCTACTAAAGTCATTAAACACGTCTCCAATGACATCAGTGACGCTTTATGTTACATTATAAATTTATCCATATCTTCAGGTGTATTCCCTACTAGCCTAAAAACAGCAGTAATTAAGCCCCTATATAAAAAAAATGCAAAAGATTTACTATCATCCTATAGACCAATTGCTTTAGTGCCAGTATTATCGAAGATTTTTGAAAAATACATATATTCACGATTACAAGTTTATTTTGAGAATAATAACATATTTGCTGAAAGTCAAAAAGGGTTTCGCAAAAATAAGACGATTAACATGGCAATTTACGATTTTCTTAATAATGTAATTGAAAATGTAGATAACAAGATACCGGTGTGCTCAGTGTATTGTGATATGACGCAAGCCTTTGACTACGTAGATCACAATATATTGCTTAAAAAACTGGAGGGTTACGGAATAAGAGGGAATATACTAGAGCTGATGGAGTCATATTTAAGAAATAGAAAACAGTTTGTAGAAATAAGTAAATTAAATCCAAAAAATAAATTTATCCAGACGTATAAATCAAATTGTAGAAACATAGCATACGGTGTACCACAAGGGAGTGTGCTAGGCCCTCTTCTTTTCATAATTTATATCAATGACATGCCACAAGTATCAAAATACCACATGTCACTATTCGCCGACGATAGTACTGTTACTATTCATGGTAAAAATACAAATAATTTTCAAAATGATGTAAAAACTGAAATAAATTCTATTATACATTGGATGAACCATAATAATCTAAAAATAAATATTGAAAAAACAAAAGTAATGATGTTTAGTCAACGCGCAAGCCCTGTTATAAACATTGATTACAATAATAAAAATATATCTCAGGTTAACACGTCCAAATTCCTAGGATTAATCATAGATAAAAAGTTAGACTGGAAACCGCATATAGAAGAACTAAATAAACGAGTTAGTAAATCAGCCTATGCCCTATATAAACTAACGCCAGTCGTGGACACGGACGCAATTATCACTGCTTATCATGGCATTGCAGGCTCTATACTGAGGTATGGGGTCATCTTCTGGGGAAACTCAACACACCAAAATATTATCTTTAAACAACAAAAGCGATGCATCCGATCAATGTTTGGGTTAAAAGTTACCGATTCATGTCAGCCTTATTTTATAAAATATAATATTCTCACATTACCATCATTATACATATACGAAACTGCAGTTTTTGTTAAGTGTAACCCTCATTTATTCGTTAATATGTCGGAAACGAATCACAGAAGCAGGCGAGATAATCATAGATTGTGTGTAAGAAAGTCCAAAACCACTCTGATGCACAAGAGTGTTTTCTGCATGGCGCCTATTATCTATAATCACATACCTAAACAATTCAAAGAAGTCAATATTTTTCAATTTAAAAAAGCGTTGAAGAAGCTATTAATTCAAAAATGTTATTATAGTATATCCGATTTTTTATTAGACAAACTGTCATAATATGTTACCAGGCAATAAGGCCAAATATCTACTGTTTTTATTTTCATTTTTTATATAAATTCTAATTTTGTTATTTTCGTCTAGTTAGTAAGTTATTTTGAAGTTATTGTATATTGTGCATACTAACATGTAATTGACATGTCAATACTAAAATTTTGCACGCCGCAGTATGTGGCAGAATATGACAGAACTGTTTATTGTGTATACCAACTTACCACATTGTAATAACTCATGTTCTTGCAAATAAATGTTTATTATTATTATACTTTATATGAACTATGTCCTCCCTTCTGAAGGGGTTTTTACATCTAATCACACGGACCTTAGTCAAGTGCAATTAGAGTTTATATGAGTGTAGTATAGGCAGTGGAGATGGCGGATGTGGTGAAGAATTTTCGGGTGAGTCGACAGGTGTTCAGTATCACAGCTTTCTGAAGGGTGTTAAACGTGTACTTCGGTATATCCAGAATATCAAGACAGCGCTGTAGACTCTTCGGTATGATTCCTGTTGCCGAGATGACGATAGGGACTACATGAATGGTTTCTGCCCGCCACTGGCGCTTTAACTCAATCGCTAAATCTTGATATTTTGACAACTTTTCAGATATTGTAGCCTGTATATTATGGGTATTGGGAACAGCTATGTCAATTAAGTATACAGTTTTACTAGTTTTTTCATGCACTGTGATGTCAGGTCTATTATAGTGGATAGTTTTGTCTGTTATTATAGTTCTGTCCCAATATATTTTACAGCTCTGATTTTCTAAAATTGTGTCCGGTTTATATTTATAGTAGGGAGACTTTTTCGCAATAAAACTATGTTTATGTGCTAAGTGTTGGTGTACTATGGCAGCTACCTGATCATGGCGGTGTTTATAGTCGGTTTGGGCAAGAGACCTGCAAGCGGAGGTAATATGTTGTATTGTTTCAGAGGAAGCGTGGCAATGTCTACACATGTCTGTACGTTGGTTTGGGTTTCGGATTATATATTTTTGGTAGTTTCGCGTATCAATGACTTGGTCCTGGATCGCCATCATAAACGCCTCTGTCTCCGGGAAGAGTTCGCCGCGTCGCAACCATGCGTTCGACATAACTTTGTCGACATGTGGTTGCTGCAGGTCGTGACGATGTCTCCCGTGAAGAGACTTCTGTTGCCATAATGTGATTTTCTCCGACTTGTCAAGAATACGTTCATTACGCTGTGGGTCTCTATCAGTAAGGTTAAGTGGGGTGTAGCGCTTATCTGCGAGGGAAACTATTTCGTGAATTGACGATTGTCGCGAGGTGTAATAGAAATATTGTCTCAGAGTGGTGATTTGTTTATTATGTAGGTTATTGATGTCAATAATTGCTCGCCCTCCTTCGTCGCGTGGAAGGGTAATCCTTTGCACACAAGACCTAGGGTGGTGCTTCCGGTGAGCCGTTAAGGTGGTATTTATAACTCGCTGTAGATTATGAAGGTCGTTTTGGGTCCAGTTTATAATACCGAAAGAATACGTTAAAACGGGGATGGCGTAGCTATTTATAGCCTTACAAAGATTAAGAGAGTTAAGTTGCGAACGGAATAATATATTAAGACGGTGTTTAAATTTCTTTTTAAGCTCCTCCTTACTTCCTTTTTGGTTTATTTGTCTCGCCTGGAGGAAACCTAAATATTTATAAAAAGTATTTGGTTCCAATGGCTCGATATAAGCGCCTGTTTCTAGTAAATAACTATTTTGAACTACTTTGCCATGTTCAACCGAAAGAGTTTTACATTTATCTATACCGAAATCCATATGAATATGATTTGAAAAAGTTTGAGTGATGTCTGCTAGACGATGTAATGATTGTGGTGTGTCGCTATATAACTTAATATCATCCATATACATTAAATGTGTGAGAGTTGTTTGTTTATGTGGTGTGGATATATGAAAGCCATAAGAAGAGGTATTAAGCAAGTATGAAAGAGGATTGAGTGCAAGGCAAAACCATAAAGGGCTGAGGGCATCGCCTTGGAAAATTCCTCGGCGTATCGGGATTTCAGATGTCTCCAAGCAGGTCTTTCCTACTGTTTTAAGCTTAGTGACCCAAAACTGCATGGAAGTTTTCAGGAAATTAATAATAACTGGGTGAACTTTATAGTGTTTAAGAACATGGATGAGCCAACTATGGGGAACAGAGTCAAAAGCTTTGCGGTAATCAATATACATGGTGTTAATATCCTTCTTCATCGCAATAGCTTGCTTCATAGTAACAGAATCTATAATAAGTTGTTCCTTGCAGCCCTGACTATTTTTGCGGCATCCCTTTTGTTCCTCTGAGATGATGTTATTTTCAGAGGTGTGTTGGTGTAGGAGCTCTGCAATACATCCTGTAAGTAGTTTGTAAATGGTCTGTAGGCAAGTTATGGGTCGGTATTTAGCGGGATTATGGAGGTCTGTATCTTTGGGTATCATGTATGTAACCCCTTGTGTGATGAATTTTGGTATTAAATCTGGAGTCTGAATAAAGTTGTTAATATGTTTGTAAAGTAAGGGGTGCATGGTGGTGAATTTTTTATACCAGAAGTTATGAATGCGGTCGCTTCCTGGCGCCTTCCAGTTATGAGCTTTATTGAGGACGCGCATAAATATATCGACGGGAATATGCTCAAATTCCATCGGTGCAATCGAATTTACAAAATTGAAATCTGCCTGTAGCCACTCTGCATCAGGGTCATGGTTAACTGAAACAGACCATATGTTGGACCAGAAGCTATGCATTTCATTCTCTGTAGGTGTGTTTGATGTCGTATTTTCTGGAGATCTAATACGCTGCTTGTCTAATAAAAGGTTTCTGTAAAACTGTCTCTCATTGTTTCGAAATTGTGCATTTTGAGTCTTACGCAATGTGCAGTTAAGGTACCTCTTCAATCTATTTGAAGCTGCATTGAGTTTCTGTTTAAGAGTATCAAGAAATTGCTCGTCATTTATATTAGGTTCTTCATACTGTGTGTGTATTCTGTGTTTATTTTTTATTTCTGTAACTAAATGTATGATCCTACTTGTTCTATTGCCTCTAATATATTGAGTCATTCTTCCTATATCTCGTCTAAACCCCGATATCTTTTTTTGTAATCTTTCTTGCCAAAAGGGTACACGTCTTTCGTCTTTGTTGACCGCGTTATTATTTTCTTTAATTTTTGAGCCATTTAAGATGGCTGCTGTGTACGCTGCGCAATAAATAAGCGTATGCGTTGTGTTAAACTCTAAATCTGTTGTTGTGAATTGTGGCAATATTTCTCTGTTTATAAATTGGACAGTTTGGGCATGTTTCCTAGAACTTTTTTGTTTTGGTATATAGGGTCTACTAGTTGGGTCTGCAGCACTAAACATTTCTACAGCAATCTTAAATTGGTCTTTAATTTTTTCGGGCTCCACGTGATCGTAATTTGGTCCAGATTCAAAATGGGGTTGTGCTACAGCGTGTAAATTAGAGACAGATTCTTGCGTGCTATCTTGTAGTGGTGTTTCCGTAAACGCTGGCTCTATCTCCGAATTATTTTCTAAATTTGTACTGTTCAAGTTAAGCTCACTAGATACTTGGTCGCGAATTTCCTGAAGTCTTTGGTCGCTTATCATTTTGTTTTTCAGTACTACCCGAAGCTGATCAGATATTCGTTGTTCGCTAACTTCTGATAACTCCGGATGCTCTGCTATCACAGCCTGATAAAGAGGTCTTCGGTACGCTGATCGGTTATTTTCTACTTCGGTTACCTTATAATAATTCCTAATAATGGATTCATTGAACTCAATTGTCCATTTCCTTCTCTGTAACTGCTGACTAAAATTATGTGAAACTCTAAGGGGAGGTGGTGCTGGATCTGTCTCTGTGCGCTGTAGAAATAAAGTAACTTCCCTTTTTATATCGTCTAATGTCTCTTGAGATAGTAACTTATTCCTAACTATTGCTCTCGATTGGTCACCCAATCGCTGTCGTGTTGCTTGCATCTGTGGATATTTAATAGAAAATTCGTGATGAAGATGATCTAAGTATAGTTTACTCGTGTTAAGTTTCGTAGCTATGAGGTACGTGCGCCAGATAAACCTGTTCATATCTTCTGTCCATCGTTTTCGCGCACGGTTTGCACCTGAGGTGGGCGCAGGGTTAGTGGCAATAGCCTCCTGCGCAACATCCACAGGCTCTGGAGATACGGTACTTGACCGAGATGAATCCTGACAAAATAAAGGTGATGAGGTAGGTGATTCAAATAAACTGAATAAACTTGGCGATGATGACGTTGATGATGGTGATGAATTTCGTGCCGTTTCACTTTGCAAATCGGTGTCCATATTTGTTGCCGTAGTCGTTTGACGGGAAGTGATCGCCTCCCGGGGATTCTTCGCACCCCTGGGCCGAGCTGCAGGCTGGCTTCCGTCATCGCCAGTACTGCTGCTAGACCCGCCGGGAACTTGGGGCCTTTTCGTAGAGCTTCTTGTCTGTACCATTTTCTTTATTTTCATTTCTTGTTTCTTGAGGTTTCTTGGGACCGTTTGTTGGGAAGGGTTATGTGCCTAGGTGTAATGGCTTCTAGTACCTCCTGTTTTCCGGAGAATTCAGGGTGAGGTCAAGGTGTAAGTGACCGTTGAGTTGTCCATGCCTTCCCGTAAGCCCCCCCACCACGTCAAGGTGGCCCCACAGGGGGGTTATTATTATTATTATTATTATTCTACTGATCATTAAATATAATATTATAAAAGTTTACTGAACAAAAAAATTGCCGATTTTGTTGATTCTGTTCATCAAATTCTGTTGCTATCTGTACTTAACAAATACAGCGGTTAAACCAGGGCCACTTAAAAAAAAAGTAACTTAATCCGAGAGACGAAATGTCTTTCCAATCAGCTGCTTACTTGCTTGTGTGTGTTTTTAGGCAATTTTTTTTCTTACTAATAAAGAAGAGTTTTAAATAAATCTTGTGAGAAATATTTTAGACAATTTAAGATTTTCTTGATAGTTATTTGACACTTTCCGAAAAGAAATAAAATATTTCAATTATGAAGTAACAAAAATAATGAATACCTATTAATTTATTGACATTGCTTTGCGTTAAAAGGCAGGTATGCCATAGTTTTCCACGCAAATCTTAGGAAAAGGCCTATAACATACTATACAATACATTAATAATTTTGACACACATAGTGTGAAATAGTACATCATCTACTTTGTATTTTTTAAGTCCGTTCCCATTGAGCTGGGGGTGGATAATCGCTAGCTATTGCTCCATCATATTTTAGATTAAAGTTCTCAACAAGACCTCTGCATGTTGGACCTGTGTTGTACGCGTTTAAAAAGGACTGGGTTTCCTCCCTCAAAATTATTCCCTGACTAAAACAAAATCCCTCATTGTGTAAGCGAGATGACGCTATACAATACGCGTATCGCTATCTCTCTCTACAATGACACCACTCTAGCTTATAAGAGGTTTTGGTACAGGCATTCTTTGAACATAACAGCCATTACTGTTAATCGGATTGATAATCAAGCGCATCGGGAATCCAAAATTCACTCGTAAAAGTTAATTAATTAAATATTGTTTGGAATAAGCCCCGGCTTATAAGCCGACATCGTGGCATTGTGCTCAGTTTTTAATCAGCATATATTAACAACCGAAAATGTATTGTAATTTACATTATTGCTGTATCAGGCTGATGTTTCGAAGATTAATTAAATGTCAAGATACATTCGGATATAATTTATGTGATAGTATATTGTTTATACAAATGTTGTGCAGAGGAAAAGTTTGTTAATTATGAGTAGGTAATTTTACTTACTATTTATATTTCAAATGCAGAAAGCTTGTAAGTATGGATATTTATTCTTCTTTCACTTAAACATACTTCAACAAATTTGGATGAAACTTGGTACACAGATAGTTCATAACCTGGTTTGAGAATAAGAGAGTGTTCTAGTGTATTCAGACTTTCAAACAGTAGCTACTATGATGCATTTTACATTCCTATTATGCTAAGAGGTTTTACAACAAAATACCTTTACAGACAATGTATATGCATCTATAAATATTCTATCATTCCCAACGTAATCATCCAAATGGGTTTTGCAAACCAATTCCTTTGCGGTAGGGTTTTTGTTAACCCTATGCAAGTCGAGTCTCTTTATGGCACTACTGCTTTGCTTCTAGTCGTAAGTTTTAACGCACTTCGAACAAAACTGGTAGCTAAATGACGGGTTGAGACATCGCAAAACATTGCAGGTTATAAACTACAGCCGAACATTTCAATACACATTCAACCTTATGTCAAACGAGTTTAAGTCTCTATTTCATTGGACGAAGCGGGCGCTTGTGCCGTTTCAGAAATTGAATGAACCGTCGACGGCCACGCGAACGCTTCTACACCCTAAAAGCCATTTTGAATTTTATTCCTTGGAAGTAAGTGCCAATTTCGGGTGAAAGGAAAACAGTGTATACGACGTTTCATGTTAGAATAATGTCGCCACGCGTAAAGTACTTGTGGGGACTCAACTGGTTTTTTGTTTTTATGTATTTTTCTTCCTTTGCATATTTTTATTTTTCGATGCGCGCCATTTCAAATGTTGAGGATATTTTATTTTTTATGCTATTGTTCATAAATGGCTATATTTCATATTCGTGTCCTGAATTTAAAGTAAATATTATGCTGTTGTACATTTTTGCCGAAATATCCGACACTGTCAGTGTTATTAAACTTTTTAATAACGATATTCTCCCATGTATCAAATTTTAATACACTAGACTTATATTCGAAAAAATATCTTCATTTTTATTTCCATTTTCGATTCCCACTGCCACGTATTTCCAAAAAAATAGTTTTCGCCATATTTTCTGTGCCTACCATGATTTTTATTTCTTTTGCTACGGTAACGTACAGTTCAAAATGAAATACTAAAATCATAACACAAAACTTTACGACGTTACCTTAAAAGGATTAATACAAAAATATTCAAAGTAATATTACCATTTCTCAGTGAAATAACTTGACTATAATAGAGGCTGTACAGATGAGGTCCATCTCAAGCCACGTCACTGGTAGCAAGCAACGAGGCGTCGCAAGTATGTAGCTAAACAAAATAAACGTTACTGCATCCGGTCACAAGACAAGTAAAAGATAGAAGTCTAAGAAAAAGTGTTGAGGTGTATTAAAGAGGTTTTGCAGATTAAAACCTCGATGGAACGCATTTAGTTTTAAATATGAATAAAAAATTAGGACATTTTATTACAAGTTTCTTTGATGAATTTTGAGTAACAGAAATATAATGCCTAGACTTTTTTTATATATTTGATATTTCAGCCAGCTAGTCTTTTATGCCTGCCCGTACCCCATTTTTTATTTAAGATCAGCGCAACATTTCTTCTTCTTCCAAACTCTTTGCTCTTTGTATCATCTTTTACGCAATCCATCCATCCGTTTCCTTCGTCGTCCTCTTCCCCTATATGCGTCCACATCCATGTTCAATATCTCCTCACCACATGATAGTCATTCCTCCATATAACATGCCCATACTTGCTTCCAGCTAATCTTGTATGTACGGTAATAATACCTAAATTAATACCAGCCTTTGGTAAACTTAAAGCCATCTCTTTCTTTTTATCAATCTTAGCTATGGGTAAAATGAAACAAAAAACATCTAAGAACTGATTTGCAATTAAACTATCCCAAATCTGTTTACGCATGGTTGATTAAGCTAATATTTTCTTTTGACTACTACCGTGTCGGCTTATCAATAGGCGTACTTCGATCACAAAAAGGCTCTTCCGAATAATTTGAAACTTGCACTGACAAAAACGAAATTCGTTCCGAATCAATACACTTGGCAATTTTTTGTGACGTCATGAATTTGGTGCAGGCTGTTTGGTGTCAATATGTAAAGACGAGTAAAGAAAGACCTGAAATTATTTAAAAGAAAAAGATAAATTTAGAACTGTTTTGGAGAAAAAAAATCTAAATAGTTATTTTTTAATTGTGACATTCATCATGCATGTCACAAAGATTTACGATTATGAAACAAATATTATTGGAAGTCTTCAGATGCATCATGCTGTCTCTATCATTCCAAAGTATAAAGTAGAGACAGATATACTTAATACCAATACACCTACTAAAAAGTGATGGAACAATATCGCGTACCTTATTTAATAAATAGCACCAATTTATAAGGCCATATTTAACTTGGTTATAGCTTATAACAACTAACGACCATATTCTGTTTTATACGAGTATATATGAAAATATTAATTCTGTTAACATCGCGTGTGAGAAAAAATGTGTAGCCTGTGCCAGATTCGATTATTTGATAACTACTCTTCAATGCTGTTGAACCATGAAACCTGAATATAGCTGCTTTATAGGGGCTGGTAAAACATTTGACATGTTGATAAGAATAAAAGGTTTCCCGGATGTAATACATTTTAAATTTTGTTTAAAATGAAGTCTATTTATTTTGATTTATTATAAACAACGCGATAGGATTTAATCCTTCTGTCATAAAGGTTTTAAGAACATTCAAGTCACATGCACAAAGAAACCCAGAATCAGAACAAGCATTCGTGGATCATGCAAATACTTATCGAAACTGATTGAACCCTCGCGGCTGACGAGTCCTGCTCCTGGGGGCTTTGGCCTGGCGACCTAAACCTCTCGACTGTGCAGCCGAACTAAAGACACCCGAATGTTATTCCTAATCAGTAGATAAAAAAGGCCTCAAACTTAGGCTTATAAATTCAATCAAAGTTGTTTGAGTATGGTTAGTTTTTTATGGTAATAATTATTTTAAACATCTCTTGAGAGAAAACAGTTACTGTATAAATTGAAACGAAACCCTAATCATGTTTAAAAACTGACGTTTCATAACATTATTTATTCAATTCACTGCAATCATTTATTTTATTGGCAATATTCGTTGGTATTCCCACAGGATTGTTCGGTGCTGCGGTATTTCGGAGAAATTCTGTTTTGCTGCAAAAGTATCCATCTCAGAGTTCATATAAAATTGAAAAAGAAATTTCAAGTGGGTTCAAAAATACGAGCTCTTGATGTTTAGAAAGAATTTATAGACTTTTATCTTCTAAAATAAACAACACTAATTTTCGGACACTGCCCAAAATGGTTACAGGCCAAACACATGAACTTCAAATGAAAGACGTTTTAAAACGTTGATAATTACAAATCAAATATCTCTATGATGTCATTTCTATGAAGAAGAACCGGAAAAACACGCCACAGATGTCCACCAGTTAATCCTTCTTGGGTAAATCGTGAAAAAGTCGAAACTAATTCATAATCAAATTAATTATATGTGTATTTTGATCACAAACTTGACCCATATCCTAACATACAGCCTTGAAGCGTATCATAAACTAGAAGAGAACTATTTGGTCTGCTTCCCTACGTAACTTGACAACAATTTCAATAATTCCATCAGGTCAGCTAACCTAACTTTGAATTACCTTATCCCCTGAGGGTAATGAATGGGTTTCCTTGATTAAGGACTTGAGATGAATTCTTGAGCGCAGCAAATTGCAAGCGTCGGTAAAAGTACATATTTGTTAGTGCAATTGCTGGTTTACTTTGTATTTATACTTAACTATTGGACATCAAGGTTTAATTCAACTTACAGTTGTTAGTACTTCAATTACTGTCTGTTCTTTAGGCAGACTTTTGCCATTGTGAAAGCAAGATACACATACAATACTCAATTCAAAATTTGGTGGCTAACGAACTATTTTATAATGGCCTCTTTTCAGAAACCAGTGGTATGCCCAGTGCATTTAATTTTAACGACTGTACGTGGCTGTAAAAAGGCATGATTTAACCGTAGTTTGGAGGCCTGATAGCAAGCCTTTCGTCCTGAAACCATGCACAGCGGTTACTCAACCTCGCGTGACACAACAGCTCGTTTGTTTGGCTATAAAATTAGGTATGCCAGCACTTATATACTTTATTTTAATACGTTATTTTACGCTCCACATGCTTGCAAATGCTATAGACATATAACTAGAAGCCTTTCATTCAAAACAGTCTGTTTAAACTTCAAAATAAGTACTGCTGCTCTCAGTAATGACTTGGTTTGACGAGTCCACTTATTCTGATCTGTATTTATTAATATTTATCTATAGTAATAAATAGTAAATGGATTGTGGAGATGACTGCCATATTAAGTTTACTGGGACGGTTATTGACGATAAAATAGCATGAAAATATGCTACGTAAAAGAGCATAATCTTTGATCGAACAAACGTCAGTTTTTCCATACAAATGGACGGCCGATGGATAGCCAGACTGGAGATACAGAGGTAGATTTCCACGTATCTATTTTTGCTCAGCTGTGGGACAATAATGTGACTGCACGAATAGCCTATGCCACGAATCCACGAACTAAGTCTGGGTGACTTGAGCATGTGACGTGATTGTTTGTGAAAACACACGCGACACAAGAATTCAATCCTTAGACTGAGAATAGTTTTAAAAAAAATATTCCGTTTCATCGTATTCATATGTAGGTATTGCAAAAGAACGACAGAATCTCTTTTCACAATTGTTCGAAGTGAACCTTCTGACACATATTTGTGTTGTGTACAGGCGCCGCTCGCGACAGGTGTATGGAACGGATGTGTGACCGGTCGCAGCCAGTTTGTGGTCCATCTCGATATACAAGTCCCCAGCCTCCCGACCAAGTATCAGTTTTCTAATTTGATTAAAAATTGTTTTGGATGTGTGGTATTTTTTAATTTTTGGAGAGGGAGATTTTTGTGTTAGATTTTTTTTGCCATCTTTACAATTTAAAATGTTGTTTGATTTAATTTTGTGTTAACCATTTTTTTTATTGTTATTCGGGGATTTTCTTGTATTTTACATAGTTACTTTGTCAAATATTACATTTTTGAGGTTATGATCAAAAATATTTTAGAATTATCCTTTTCTGCCAAGTCTGGTTTTCTTACGCACCGTGGTCTGTTTTTTAGGGATTAAATACAAATCGCTTTCAATAATTTTGTCTTAGCCCAGGTGTAGTTTTAAACTAGCTAAAGCCCGTGAAAATTATAACGTACCATATACATATTGCACCATTTAAATGTTAAACAAAAAATAATCTCAACAATAAAAAATTTATATTTAATAAAATCCTAAAACAATTCTCCAAAAATATGTTTCAAATCTTACGCATCCGGCTTCGAAAGTCGTTAAAACAACTTTAAATTTAAAGCCAATAAAACGTTATTTTACGCAGTTCACGACTTTATTACTACTGAACAATACGCGGAGGCTTTCTTTGACCGCAAAAAGATCTCGTAAATTACGTTTTTACGTTTATATATATATATATTTATACATACAAGTTATATATTTTCGTAATGATCCATAAATCATTTATAGGAGTAGTAACTGTCGTAGTTTCTTTAAAGTATTAGTAAAATAAATTGTGAAAACGTTCGGTGCCTTTGAAAATTAAAAGAAATTTATCTTATTGTTTTAAACCAGTTCTATTTTTTAATTTCGTGGGCAGCGCTTAAACTCCCACATTTTCTTGTATCAATAATTCTGCAATACAATCAAGAGAATAGATGAAAATAGACAGAGTGATTTGTCATGAATTAAAACAAACCGCAGATGAGATAAATTTCTAGAACTAATTTATATCACCTACATTTATAACTGGATAGTCCCTAGGCTTTTCTCAGTGTAAGGAGAATTAATTAATTATTAACTTAAAAATATTAGAAGCAAGTAAGGTGATGAAATGAGTGGTGATGGGGGCTTGTAACATCACTTGCTAGTACAAGCGTACTGGTAAGTGACGTCACCCGAGATTTCATACAGAGGTTTATACAGAAAAAATACATATCACAACATTATAAATAAACAGTTTTACTTGTCCAATACCGTATTCGTTGTTACCTTTGATATTTCTAGTCTTTTGTTCAAATTGAACCTAAAATACTTATTTATAAGGTCAAATACAGTTTTATGGCTTCATTCCGTCATGCTTTTAAGACGCCCATTAATTATTAAGTTTTCATTGAAAAGGTTTTGACAAATAGTCTGGCCTGTTGGGCTAGATTTGAATACAATATGATTAGTACTAGTTTTAGTTTAGCCTAGTCATTGAGTGGGGGTTGACGACCGACGTTGATTATTTAGGTATTATAAAAGATGTTATTTAGTACATTTACCAATATTATGTTTCTTCAAAAGCTTTTATTGACTTTCACCTGCTTTTTTCCTAGAATATATTTTTTTAACCTGAATTCAGCTGACTTGAAGGTTTTTGATTATGTTGGAATTTGTCAGCATTATTATTATGTTATATTGCGTGTTAATGCAATATTGTAAGCTGTCATAGATAATAGAACTGCTCCGATACTGGAGGTAGAAATTCGTCATAGACGTTGCGCCTAAAACATCTTCGACTTGGGATTCTTTTCAATTGTCTTTTCGAATACTTTGATCTAAAGCAAAAAAGCAATTTAAAACCTTTTTTTTTAAGAAAGACTTTACTTTTATATAATCTCCCGGCCATACAGCGATGGCAATCATTGCCTTCTCAATACTATAAAATAAAAAAGAAAAGTACAAATTCACAATTAAATCGTTCAACAATGAACTAATGCGACTATATACGAATAAAGCAATTTACTTGTAACATACGTTAACAGCCTTACACCCACATACATACAAAAGTTCACAGTTATTTGCGTGGGTTTGTACCAAGCGTTGTAGGTAAAATTCCCAATCTGAGCTTGTATTACGAAGTCATACGGAAAATCTGTCGCCTTTGTAAGAAAGAGATGGCGATATAGAACGCATAGGAGAGTCTCGCTTCCACAACAAGTCTTTCGTCAAGAGTTTTGAGTGAGTTGAATTTTAGGTTTGAAACTTTGACGAATGTTGAAGTTTTAAAGAAAATTACTTAAATTATCATTTGATTTGTTCTTTAATTTAATTAGGTAAGTAATTTATAATTGGTTCGGGATTTTTTCTGTAAGGGTGGTATATTGTAAGACGATAAATAAATGTTTTCAAAATCAAAAGAAACTATAAATGGGCTTATGTCTTACTGAGGATCAAGGACCTATATTTCCATCATTCATACATACATAAAGGAAAATTTAAAAATAAAAAATACAAATCTCTCCCTTATTTAAATTACAAACTTGAGAAATAAATCTCATATCTGTCTCGAATCCACTTTTGCATCTGTCAATCTTTATACAATAAAATTAACATTTATAAGCAATAAAATGTTGTCTGAATCATTCATAGTCAGGGAGCCAACCACTGTCTCTTAAAGTATTCATATTGCAGGTGTTAAAACGAGACAGCACTATAAAGTGTAGAGCGGCATCACTTTTCCACAACGGTAAATGTCTCCGTCTGAGAAAAAATGGTAGGCCTCCAGAACTGAGATGTCAGCTAGGTGATTTGTTGATATTTTATTCGTAAGTTTTACGAATAATTTTACTTAATTAAAAGTGACGTTCGGATCAAATATTCTGAAGGCTTGTCAATAGTGTTTTTGTTTAAAGAATAAAATAAACATTTTATTGACGAAAATAAAAAGTATAATATTTTCTTCCTTTTTTGGACTTCTTCAGCGTTTTTGTTTATCATAATACCTACCTACTTACTTGCAAGGCACTTACCTACCTATTTGCTTAATTTTGATGGTTTGAGAGAAATTGGACCAAACTCCAAAACATTTTTTTGCGTAAACGCTGTCCACACTTTGTAGCCACAACTTTCGCTTAGTCTATTTACCTAGAGACTTATCTAACTATAGACTTTACTTATCATTATCGGCCTAGCCTTTTCCTAACAATGTTGGGGTCGGCTACCGGTCCAACCGGTTTCAGCTGAGTACCTGTGTTTTACAAGTAGCGACTGCCTATCTGACCTCCTCAACCCAGTTACCTGGGCATCACGACACCCCTTGCTTAGACTGGCTGTCAGACTTTTTCAAGCTTCTGACTACCTGTAACGACTGTCAAAGATGTAGGAATAACAGCCGGGACCTACAATTTAACGTGCCTTCCAAAACACGGAGGAACTCGCTATGACAAAGATGGTCACCCATCTACGGACCAACCGCGTCAAGCATAGCTTAACCTGTGATCGAATCACTTATGTGGTTATAGCACAGCCACGAGCCCCTCTCTCTATAGACTTTATTTATATAAATAATCATCTAACTTGGTTGTGTGTTTTCCATCTTTTTCTATCATGTGCCATCTCTTTTACTTTCTTGTATAGAAAGTAGAAAAAGAGGAGAAAGACCGAGATAGAAGTACAGTATAGACTTACATGAATACCAATAGATAAGCATATACCAAAGGAAACAAGAGGCAGCCAAAGCACTAAACTTTATTTCGCATAAAACAAAAAAAAATAGCAATCGACCAAAAAACATTCGATGAAGAAATAGCTACTACCACGTATACAATACAATTCATTTGACGAAAAACTCATTTCCTAAATTGACTGGGTTGACAATCGTTCAGAAATCGTCGCCTTTGTATAAATATTTGGACACAAAAAGTTATTGACACCTTGACAACACTATTATTCGTTTTTTTAATTCTTTACGTCAATTTCCAATTTTTAGATCAACCGTTAGTTAAGTTTTAAATTGTATTAACAAAAACTAAACAAAAACTTGGTATTAATATCTTTCTAATATTATAAATTGTAAAAGAAAAAGTGTATTTTTTTTATGTTTGGTACCGCTTCACGGTTAAATAACGCAATTTATTTAAAAACATGACAGTTACTTTAGCTGCCTAACACTGCAATATTGAGACCGGCTTTCATTGTTTCATTGCACTTACTTATTTAACACACATTTTCGTGCCAAAATTTTTGGACACTGACGAAATCATTCGAAACATATTTCGAATGTGACTTTGACGACCTCCGTGGTCGAGTGGCGTACGCACCGGTTACAAGGTGTCGCTAACTCTGAGGTCCCGAGTTCAATCCCCGGTCGGGTCAATGTAGAAATTCACATTACTACATTGTCTCGGGTCTGGGTGTTTGTGGCACCTTCGTTGTATCTGAATTCCATAACACAAGTGGTTTAGCAACTTACTTTGGGTTCAGAACAATGTATGTGATGTTGTCCGCATTTATTTATTTATTATTTATTATATTGCCTATTGAATAACATTGTTTTTTTTTCCTTTAGACTTAAGCTTATCCAAAGTCTTTATTTTTAGGTACAAAAAGGCCTTTAATATGACCTAAGACTAGCTCAATCAGGACGACCCTATGTAACCTTTTGAGCTTCAAGACTTAGCCTTAAATGTCACCACTCTCTAACTGCCCTAGCCTTGCTTGCCTATTACCAACTAACAAAGTTAGATTGTTGCAAGTGTGGGAGCAGGATAGCACCCTAACTTACAGTGCACCGTCTCGCTCTAATGCTCAACTGCAATGGACGGCACTAATAGTCGAGTGGTTGAAGGCACCACTGTGCGCGACTTGTCAAGGGTTCGATCTCCGAGTAAGACAAGCGTTTTTGTGATCCACGAATGCTTGTTCTCAGTCTAGATACTAATGTGCATGACTTGAATGATTGTGACACATCCCGCAACAAAATTATGACATTCCTAAGTACGGCCGTTATTTCTTTCATTAAATACTTCAGGTGGTTAGTAGTAAGCTATCTAGCGTGGTCAAATCGTGTTGACTTAGTGATAGCATTCCGTTTTTACTTTTTTTGTGATGAACCCTAATAAACTAAACGTTTATTTATAGCTCTTTGAACTATGAATCAGTTTGTTGATCCTTAAGAATAATAAAGAACTTGTATTTGATGAAACGGATGTTAGTGGGTGTTTACAACCTCTTACAGTCATCGACGCAGTATCTAATTTTTTGCCTATATGGACAATTTATTCACAATGGCAAAGAAACAAGATTTTTTTATATGGCATCCTTCTAATAATTTCGGTTTTAAAAATACATGGGATTGGAATAAAAAGAACTACGAATGTCTGCATAGTCTCTAGTTTTTTGAAAATATTTTTGAGTCCTTATTGCCCGAAAGCAAGACTACAAAAAATAAGAGTGTCAACTTTTGAACATGAGATACTAGACTATCGTAGCTCATGAGATACAGCCTAGTAACAAACGGTCAGATAAACAGCAGAGCTTTAGTATAAGGAATCACATTCATTTTCTTTTTTTTTTCTTTTTATGTAACCCTCATAGCAGAAGTTTTATTCTAACGATAATTCACTAAACCTTTATTTAAACAAAAGACGGCACCACCTAACATTATCTTAACAATAAAAACTCAACAACAAAATAATACTAGTTGAAGTTAAACACCAAAACAGATCCATCGTAACAAAAATGTTTTACTATTTCAACCCAAATTGTAACGTGGGCGAAATGAGGTTGTATTTCAATAAATTATGACCACGCGTCCATTGATCGTAATATTATATTATTAGTAATATATCACTGAATTAATGTCACAAAACGTTAATAATATGTTAGAACTTTATATTGTACGAGCTGTTGCCCGCGACTTCGTCCGCGTGGTTAGAACTTAGAAGATATATAAGTTATTGATTTATACCTGCCCTGTTTTTTCCACATTTTCATTTGTATCTTCGCTCCTATTAGTCGCAGCGTGATGGTATATAGCCTAAAACTTACCTAGATGAATGGTATATTCAACACAAAAAGAATATTTCAATTTGAACCAGTAGTTCCTGAGATTAGCGCGTTCAGGCAAACAAACTCTTCAGTTTTAATAATTAGTATAGATAGAGTATAGATTAGTAATGTATCATTGAATTAATGTCTCAAAACGTTAATAATATGTTAGAACTTTATATTGTATAGTATTTTAAAACATAAGGTTAGTCATGAGGTAAAAAATGCATGTGCTATTTGTGTATTTTTAAAACCGTGGAGATTCGGTTAAGCGTGAAGAGGAATTTATTTGTAATGTTCCGTATCGAAATTTTACGATTTATTAATTTATTTGTTTGTTTAAACCATGTACAGGTTAGTCGGAGATGCTATCAAAGAAAAAAGAAAACGAATGTAATGACTTTCCCGTAGTAAAAAAATACAAAATTGGTGTTTAAAGCGATTTTAAATTTCTAGTGTTATTCTATACATATTTTGCCCCGATAAGCAGCCTACTTTTCAATTTTAAAATAAAATAAAAACTACATTTTCCAAATTTCGGAAAAATCGCTTCTTATGAGCTATGGCAAATATTTTTCTTTGTTACAAAACTAGATATGGGTCAGAGTTTACTTAAGTTTAAGAACAAACGTACATACACAAAAACCCTACATTCAACCAACTGATCGACATTCAAAATATGTCAGTTCTCCTATTAGCCAACTACCATATAAAGAGAAAATTTTGATACAATAAGAAAGTATCATAAAATGTTACTACAAATTAAAATTGAAGCAATTTGTTAGATTTTGCGGTTACTGCGAATTGATTTCCGAGCCTTATATGGTATTGATAATGAACTGGATGAAATATAGAGAATGTGGTCTACAAGTGGGTGATAGAAAGTATGGGTTTTCCTTATTAGACTTGCATTATATTCCGAGAATATTGTCATTATGATGAGGTTGATAATGAGAAAGCTGATTACTTGGTATCAGTTTTTCTAAAGAGTTTTTTGCTAAATGGTAACTTTTGTCGTTGCTTTGTTCGTACTTACATATGGAATTATTGGATATTTTCCCTTATATCTGGGAGAAAAAAAAGCAGTCAACGTTTATTCTCAGCAGGCGAAGACCAATTGCATGGATGTGTTAATAGAAGGAAAATGGGAAATCACTAATTTTTCTTTACGTCATTTTTTTTTACAGTAGCTATAATTATTGAGGTTTTGCCAAATTGATGAATCGGATCATAATTTATTTTGATCATTCATATCCGTAAAAAAAACACAAAGACTCGAGCATTCCACTCAAAGGTTCAAATACATCTAAGAACAAAACCAGTTTAGAAATTTCATCTTCAATCTAGATACTAAATAAATCTAGATTTCCAAGATTAAACGAACGCTTATTAAGCTTTCTCCATATTTTCCAGTATCTAGAAAGTTTCCCGCTTATCAATCGACGCAAAAACGCCTCACTATAAATGCTAATACTAGTAAATATGATCTTGATTTTCTAAGAAAGCGATTAAAGATTTCACCTTAATTCTAGTAAAATGGATCAGGAGGTCTGCTATCATTTTCCAAAGAACTGTTGTAATTGTAAAAGAGAGATGGCGCTCTTTGTCATAGTATGCTATCTCACTTTCACATTTGAAAAAATCATCATTATCCTAGCCTTTTCCGAACTATGTTGAGGTCGGCCTCCAGTCTAACCGGATTCAGCTTAGTACCAGTCTTCTACAAGGAGCAACTGCCTATCTGACCTCCTCAACCTAGTTACCTGGGCAACACGATACCCCTTGGTTAGACTCGTTGTCAGACTTTTCATGCTTCTGAGTACTTGTAACGGCTGTAAAAAATGTAGGAATAACAGCCCGGACCCACAATATATCGTGCCTTCGGAAGCACGGAGGTACTCGTTGTGACAAAGATAGTCACCCATCTATGGACCAACCGTATCATTTATAGAGACGGTGGTAGAGCACTAGGTATTAAAGCCTCTGAGTCATTGTAAAATACTCGTTATTATGATATTCTAATGAGATAATAATAGTATAGTTACAGTACTGTAAAAAAAAACTTTACGAAATGAAGACAGTTTGTTTGATGTAACCTTAATCTCATTCCTAACCTAGATATCATTTATTATATCAAGCGACGTTCGAATAAAAAATACGAAAGCAGGTTAATGTTATTAAAAAATCTAGTAATTATATTCAAATCTATTCCTCAAGAAGTGTTTATATTTTTTTGTTTTCTTTTTTTATTATTACCCTAATACCACAATGTTTAACTACCGGTTTCTAAAACGCAATTAATACGAAAATTACAGTTCATCGCCTGTCAAACCTTTTGTTAAAGCACTGACAATGGTTGTTAGCATTTTACAAACAATTTAACAGCACCTTTTACAAATTGGGGTAAGAACACAAAAAAAATGTAAATTCAAAACACCATCATCTCCTTAGCTTTGTCCCAATTATGCTTGGGTTCAGCTTTCAGTCTAACCGGATGCAGCTAAATATTATTTCCAGTATTTCACAAGGAGCGACTACCTATCTGATCTTCTCAACCCAGTTACCTGGGTAACACGATACCCCTAAGTAAGATTGGTTGTCAGACTTTCTGGCTCCTGACCCGTAGCAGCTGTCAGAGATAGAATGGCCAGGACAAACTATTTAATATGCCTTCCGAAACACAGAGGAACTCGTAATGCTGTAGGTCACCCATCTACTTCCCGACCTTGTCACGTGTAACTTAACCTACTATCGATCAACTTACACAGTTACAACTTAGCCACGAGTCAAAAACAATGTTCTCAATAATAATGTGGCTTAAACACGTTATTAACACGACGATGTCACTTGGGAAATCGGTCACACATAAAATATTAATTAAAAACTTTCTCATCAACGTCAATGTCTATAGGACGTGTTGATTTTGTTTACAATGTAAGTTAATTGTTATTTTATTCTTCGAACGGAGTAATCAAGCTTACGTGCAGTGTTAGTGAGTGTTAGCGTTGATGTTGTGACTGTAGGAATAACAATGTTTTACGTCTGTTTAAAAAGAAGAATGGCTATCAGGAATGGTCGGAAAAAGTTATTCGAATCTGTAAAATGTATTTTCACTGGGAAATCTTTTTACCAAGCAAGTCAAAAATTACCTACATTTAACATAATATGAATGCATCTTTTTTGTGCGCGTTTTACATCTATGAGATTACTTTGAGAACCTAAAGGTAATATTATATTATTATTTATTAAAATTTTATAGTAAAAGAAATATTATCACAGGAACCATCATTCATACCTAAAATGAAAAAAAATACGTTCAATCAAAATCTCATCATCCTATTTTTTTCCATTCACGCGATTCTCTCCAATGATACACAAAAACGAATTAACACCTTAGCAAAAAAATCTTACCCCAAAAAAAATCAACGCTACCTGCCGTACCCCAAAAACCCGATCACTTAAGATCGAAATCTCATCTCAAATTATATAACAAAAAGAAACTGAACATTTTGCAATCTTTTTGAATGTGACCCCGAGTTATGGGGTACGTGGGCGAGCCGGAACGACCGATGTCTAACGGTCTTGTGGCAACGATATGTGAATTCCAAATGTTATTTAGGATCCCGCTTGTATTTCTTTGAGGAGGCGAACAGAGGTGTAAAAAAGTATTTGCTAAATAGACATAATGTCATAGGAAGCCTAAGTAGACTATTTAAGAAAGAAGTGAACCTATTTTGAAACCTAAAGAAATATGCAATTTAAAAAAAACTAATGCAGTGGAAAATTTTAAACCTTAGGACTCATCCTTGCAACTCCTGGCTTAACGCAGCAGTCACTTTACATCATGGTTGATGTCGGTAGGTAAAAACCGACGGGTACCCAGAAGCTAGAAAGTCTGACAGCCAGTCTGACTAAGGGGTACCGTGTTACCCAGGTAATTGTGTTGAGGAGGTCAGATAGGCGGTGGCTTCTTGTGAAACTGTGATACTTAATTGCATCTTGTTAGACTAGAAGCCAATCCCAACATAGTTGGGAAAAAGCTAGGGATGATTATGATGGTGATGATGGAAAATCTCTCTCCAGAAGAGGAAATTCATCTTTCAACCCTCTCAGAAGCAGCTGCACCTTAGCAGTCATTGCAACTTAGTCTTAGTTAATAAGGGAATATAAAACCTCAATTAAAGTCAGGTAAAATTATAACCAACGAATACCAATGACATGACGCCAAAAAATTAAAAATTATTGCCTTCAAAGATGTGTAAAAACATTGGAACATCTGACACCCACGACCATATTTCTCGAATCGTGAAAAAATAAGTCGGTAACAACTGGGAACAATTGTCTTTCTTTAGTTTACAATCTTTTTAAAGTCTATTTAGGAACTTGGTTTCAAACGTGGGGATTTTATTAAATTTTATCACACCAATGGGAATAAACGCGGAGACAGTTCGTGTAAAAATTCTTTAATGTACACCCAAAATGTGTTAGTACTTGGCATTCTTGCAGCAGTCTGTTATTTAAGCTCTAAATTCGTTTATATTTTACGCGATTTCGATTTTATATCAAAAAATCATTCATAAACTAAAATACCACTTCTTTTAAGTGTCGCGACTCCGTATCGCCGGTTTTTCATTAGTCCAGTTTTATTTTAAAATCAAAATCAAAATCAATCAAAATCAAAAAGTTTTTATTTCAAATAGGCCGTATCTCAGGCACTTTTAAAACGTTATATTACTGACTCTAGTTGCACGGTTCCAAAGTGTCATTCTTATGGAGAAGAACCGGCAAGAAACTCCATAAAAGAACCGGCAAGAAACTCCATTATATATATTATATAGTATTATATATAGTGTCTAGAAAGATAGTGAGGTCTAGAAGAAAAAAAGGAAGCCCTTTACCCGTTGTTAAGTCTGAAACAGGCTACTTCACTACTAAATTAGTAAAATAGTTCATTCAAACTGAATATTCTACTAATGTAATAAACGCCAAGTTTGTAAGTATGGAAATATGTTTGCTACTCTTTCATACAAAAACCACTGAACAGATTAAGACGAAATTTCGTACACAGTTAGTTTATATTATAGACCAACACACAGCATAGTATTTTTATATCGATTTCATAATTTCATACGATCATTTGCCATTTGTAGCAGGCGAAGCCGCTGGCAGCAAATAGTGCCTACTATTTGCTGCCAGCGGCTCCGCTATTAATATTATTTGGTTAAACAAATAACTTATGTTATACCCAAGTTACGTATACGCTAGTCGTATCCAGTTTACTGAGATATGTCAGGTTTCTCTCAAGGGTCCACTCTGGCTAGATTGTCCTCATGTAATCTTCATGATAGATGCCTGGTCCCAGGTCCTTGAACTCTGCTGATGGATATTATTTCTAGGAAAAGGACTGCTTATTAAATGTGAAGAATTGTTTTTGAAGCTTTGATAAGTTGAGAGACGGTGTTTAATTTTTATATTACTCGTTGCAAGAATATAATGCTATATTAGTAATTGCGCCTCGCCGTCGATGTTTTAACTTTCACTACTTCAAGCAGAGTAAAAAATAGTGACATTAATATTTTATCAATTGTAAGTGCGAGTGCAAATAAGCTAAAGATAAAGAAATCGCTTTGGAATAAAAAAAAACCTCTTTTTTATGTTTTATTTAACTGTCTAGTATACTTCTTAACAGACGGACAGACAATGGTAATAGGAACCTGATACGATAAGATTTTTTCGGGCACGGAACCGAAAAAAATAAATGGCTTTTCGAATTCTATATTGTCAGTATTCACCCCAAACTATACAATAACACATCAGAATAACCAAGGTGCTACTTGGTGTTATCAAAACCAATTTCGAAACAGCTAACAGTTTATTTAGGAGCTCCTTTCAAAACACGTTCACCCCCATAGAAAGTAAGAACCTATTCAAATCTATTGTCACCGCCATATTGAATAGCAAAAACAAAATATCAATTTACAGTGAGAACGAAAACAAAGACAAAACGAGAGCCCACAAATGATTTACAACTTTAACTTCGCTCACGAAAGTTGCAAATCGTTTGCTAATTAAATTTAAAATCTTAGCAAACAATTTTAAACTTTGTCACTTTGGAATAAAAGCGGGATTTGTTGAATTGAAATTTTGTAATTCTATTACGTGACCGATAAGCCTAAAGGTTCCTTAGACAATCAAACGTGTTTGATAAGAAGGTAAATTTTAGTTTGCCTTAGTATCCTTTGATGTTTGACTCAGCAGGTTTCATAGGTTTGTCGAACATTCACCAATTTGAAGACCAATTTATGCAATTTTCTGTAGATTTTACTGAGTGTTTTGAAGATCCTCCAAGCTGGCTTGCAACGGTTCCAACAAACAAATAACCTTAAAGAAAAACATTTTCAGACACCAAAATTTTCTGACCTCTTTGTCAAAATGATATTTACACCAAGACAAAATGCCATTTTGAGAGCGGTATCGTGAAAATCGCATCAACATTGATTGCACGGATAGGTCACCGCGTAAAACCTATTGTGAGCGACGTGTTGTGAGTTCGATTCTTGCGTAAGACAAACATTTTTGTGATCCAAGAAAGATTCTTCTGAGTCTTGCTGTCTTGTGCTTCGTTTCGTAACTTGAATTTTCGGAAAACCCTCGTTATAAAAGAAAGGAATTTAATCCTTTGTATGGAAATCATCTCTATAAAATATCAAGCTTAGTAGAGTCGTTATATTAATAAATTTGGATGCCGTTCTTGTATCAGCAGGTTTCGTTTAGTGAGACGGACAAACCTTCATGGTTGCCAACCTCTTTGGGGAAGGAAGTGGTTAGTGCCAGGCTCTAAGTGACAGAACCTGAACCGCCGTGCATAAGTGGGGTGTATAAGCGGCCTAAGTTTTAATACGACATAAACGAATTGATAAGAAAAGTTATGAACAAGTTAAATTGTTACGGTCTAAATAACACAATAGCTTAACCATCATAAAACATAGCCTCGATTACCTGTTGAAATGATTTACGATAAAACAGCATTATTTATCGCAAAATCACACTATTTGCATTGTTTTTACTTCCTATTATCGATTAAAACAATAACAATCGATTATTAAGTAATAAACCCTGATAGTTTGATTAAAAAGAGGCAACGCTATATTTAGAATAGCTCTATCTCTTTTCATTTTTAAATGAAAAATGTGGCTATGCCCTGATATTTTCATTAAAAAAGAGAAGGCGGTATTTTAAGTACAGAAAAGTGATTTCTTTTCATAAAAAAACATAATTTGTACTAAAATAAACCAGTCTAAAAACGACTAAATCCTGACAGATTAAAAAAGAGACAGCGCTATATTTTGCATAGCTGTATCTCTTTCCACCATTAAATCATACTTTGTGCTAAAAAATGTAGAGTCTTAAAAACTATTAAAAACTGTTAATGTTTGAGATGACACTTCACCTATACACTATAATATCAAGCTATCTTTGTCTTTCCAATGGACAAACCGATGCGCGAGAATAAAACAGAACATCACAAAAACGTTCTTGGATATTAGCTCTATTGTATTAATGAGCAATAACTATCTAATTACCTGTTTATTTCTTATTAACTGGTTAGTTAGCTGTTGTTTCGATTTAATTGAAAACAATACGGTAGTAATATGATCTAGGTATAATTTTACAGTTTTCTCGGCAAAGTTAGCAATTAAGTTTCAAGTTCTGATTTCTGGTTAAGATGAGAATCAAAACATAACAATCTCGTATTTATTATAAACAATACTTCACAGAAATTATGAATCAATGATTACGTAGAATAAGTTACCTATATTAAGAGTGTTTATACCAATATTAAGCAAAATATGCTTTGTTTGTAAAAATCTACTAAACCACAAAACCGAGTTTGATAAATATGTAAAAAAAACAAAAGCCGAATAAAGAATAGGTGAAATAGCTAGATATTAATACTCCATACTGAAGAATTACACGAAATAATCTTATTTTAGTATCTGTGATAGCAGCGGCATCAGAATTACATTATCTGTGTTTTTTTTATATCACTGTTCATAAGATACAGATTGGTGATAGACAGGCAGACACAAGACAGATAGACGAACAGCGATGCCTCAGAAATAGGCTCCGAAACTCTAACCCACCAACGAATAATTCTCAATTTTTAAACTATCTACTTTCCTTTCAGCATTTTCTTTAAAAGTCGCAAGTTAACGCTCACACGAACGATCCATTAAACAAAGTTTAAACAGAATATATCTGATACTAGTAACTGATCTTGATGGGTTAAAAGCAACCTGTGAAGGTTCTTACAACAGCAGGGGGCCTACTACTTGTTTGTCAGTTATCACTTTGAAACTGTGTAAGTTTTCACTTGTCTTTTTTGTTACAGCACGTGAGTTTTGTTTAATGAGATAGGGATATTTCTAACGTAATTATTACTTATGATAGCTAAGTTCGCAGTTAAATGCAAAGAAGAAAAAAAGCGGAATTTTATAAAAAAAATATATTAGTGAAATAGAAGAAGCTATTTTTTTCTTAAATACACATGTCAAAGTATAGGCAAAAATCTAATAAATAAAGAAAAGTTATGGGTATTCATAAGAATTAATTTACAATTTACTATCGATTCCTTATTCTAGATATAAATAAGAAATATTCTATAGTCACTAATTCATTTAAATAAAAAAAACTATGGCATGTGAAGTTGTTTACTAAGTCACAAGACTAAAAGCCAATAAACATTATCTTTCAAAGTATCAAAACTTATTCGAGTCACCAATCGAATTCACGTTCGACTGGAATAAGCAGATAACTCGCAAAGTGATAATCATTCGAGTGTGAACCGACAACCCTTAGTAGGGCTCCTCTATTAAAACCGGGATCGGGTTTTTGTACTCGGAGATAATTGACCAACAGGTGTACCCAAGAATTGTTTATTTTCTTTCTAAGTTGACTGGTTTTGGTGCACCCTGATTTTTTTACCTTTATTGGGAGATATACTTTTTTTAAGGTTCGCTTGGGGCTGGGATACAGTAGTTTTGAATTGATGAAAGTGTCTTAATTATGAGATCGTTTTGTTAAGTGTTGATATAAAAAACAAATCTGACGATGTATTCGGTTGAAATATTTACAAATGACTTGCAATATAAACGTAGTTTGAAGGTATGATTAGGTGACCTTTTATTTTTATTACTAACCTATCAACACTTGATATTACGTGTCAGTTAAAGGTGCATGTAAAATTGTCTTTAAAAGTAGCACTAGAGTGCTTATTATTGTACATTACTCCCTTTAGATCAATATTATGTCGTTTAAAAATAATAATATGTCATCACTTTAAGGTACGAATACCACATTACACCTTTATACTTTAAAGGCACACCAGAGACGCATTTTCGAGTGAGAATACCTAGTAGGCCTCCTAACACCTCAAAATTATTTTGAAACAATAAATTCAAATCACTTATTTCTATTTTAACCTTACAATTGATAGCACGAAAACCCATTCATTATGGAACAATATAGGCGGGGTCATTCTTACCCCGTCAGTTTACAAAAACCTTCGACCGTAAATTAGAGGGTTAAGCTGTATTTTAGGGTTACGTAGATTTACGTGATCTTGATTGGCGTTAGATTGTTAAGATAGAACCTTTTTTAATTGAAAACTGTGTCTTGCTGTGTTGCTGATTTTTTTATTTAACCTATTTTTTGTAGAGCGGCTATTCGTTTGAATTAACTTACGTTGAGCGAGAATTTTAATTTTATATATCATATTTTTAAAGCAAAGCATATTAAATTGTATTTCTTTTTGCAAAAACCTGTTCTCTAAAAATCCCTAAAGCTAGATCGCAAATTCATATCAGTAATAATCAGTAGAGATTATAAACTAAAACATGTACGCAAGTAAAATGATTTACCTATTATTTGTCAAAGTAACAGCAATGACCATCAAAACTACAATTAATTATGATACCATATTGATAATTTTAACAAAATAACTACAAAAAAAAACTGTCAACTCATTGCTTGCGAAATAAAAAATATCGTCACCAACCTCGCCGTTCTCCCCACACAAAATAATGACGTCACACCATATCAATTCCTAGAATTAGGTGTTTGGGGCTAAAATAAACACCCATTACCTGCCCTTAATGTTTATTTAGCTGATACATCGGTGGTAAAAAATAATTTTGTAATTACGATTCATTTGACAAAGACATAATGTTATATCATCATAGCACGTTATAATTATGTGTATTTCATTTTTAGTATACAACTGAGTATTATAAACTATAGTGATGTTGGGTATATATCGTGTTTTGTATGGAATTATGGATTACTAGCTTTTGCCAGCGGATTCCGACAAGAATGTCGGTTATAGCTACAAAACATAGCCTTTAATGATTCAGGGAGTCAGCTACCTCTATACCAAATTTTATCAAAATTAGTCCAGCTGTTTCGGTGTAAAAAGTAGCACTATTATTTTCTGTAGACAAATATAACTTTTGAAAACGATGTAGGTACATGACGTGTAGAAATTGAGAAAATTAACAAACTCATCCAAGTTCTGTAGTAGACACGTATCTAGAGTAATGATTGAAGATCTTTCGTTTTGATTGATCTTCATACAATAAAACAATAATATAGGTATTACTTGTACTAGCCAACATTGCAAAACAATTCTAAATATACCTAAATATATTTAGTTCATAAACCTCAACGATTTACAATCAAACATTTTGATGTTCTAATTTAAAATTACAAATGATTTAATTTGTTAATTGCGAATGTACTACATTCCTTTTGGTCCGCAATTTGATTCTGTCAAAGCCCATCGCAAAAGGTAGAGACAAGTTTCTATTTGATTTAGCTGTAGCACCAGACAACTGACAAACATACTTATATATTTCTACAATACAAACACAAAAGAAAAGCGAAACTTGATAGTTTTACGGAACATGTGCACAATTATTGATAACAAAATGACAATTAATTAACTTTACATATGAAAATATTGTAAGACAAATCAGTTTGAACCCAACATACAAATTTAGAAATGACATATGTATATAAACAAATACTGTTACAAGCTCTACAAATTCGTATTTTGTGATACAACTAAGACAGAAAATATTTCTAAAATAAGTTGATTGATAAGATGATTAAATAAGAATATAATGATAGTACATTATTATGCCTAGAAATTCTTTTAAATCCCACGTTGAGTTTCTAGTGCCACCGGTTTCAGTTGAAGCCTAGCATTTTCCATTTATATATAACTCGTTTGCTAGGTAATACTGTGTCCCTTGATGAGACTGGTTGTCAGAGTAATGCCATAAGGACTGACAAAGATTACGTGTCAAAGTCGGGACCAAAGGCTTATCGTTTTGAGGCACGAAGGCTTTCGTTCTCGTTCAATATCAGTTAGTCAATGAAAGTACACAAAAATACGGTAACCATTTAGGTTTGTAACTAAAAATAACACGAAAAAAGAGTTTTGTTCTGAGGTAAACCAAGTCGTAACGTAACATGTTACGATGCCACTAACCTGAGTTTTTCTTGAATTGAACAATAACAATATTAAATAGTACAATTTGGATTTATAGATGATCTCTTTACGATGTTATTTTGTTTTCCTTTGTTCTGTGTACCTAACCCCAAGCTTGTCGAGTGAGACTCGTAATTGACAAGTTTCTAAAATGACTAGGGGTTTTTCACTAGATTATCTGTAAGGATATATATCCCAAGAAAAACATTTTCATGTAAAGTGTTGCCCAGACGAGCCCATAAGACTCGCAATGTCAAAAAGTTATCAGATCTCATGTAGAGCCAAGCTTCTAACACTACACGCCCTAACTCTAAAAGGCTTATCTTCACAAACTCTACACCTTAGTCAAAATATGTGGCTTGGCCATTTCTACATTCACATAGGCGTATGGCGAAAAATTAATTCACTGTTCATTACTTTTGTGTTATACAATAGTTCTTGTAGTAACGAACGGATCAGACAACAGAACCTGATAATAGTGTCTAATAACGATGTGAATCTAAAATCTCCTTATATCAAAACTAAAGCGAAACCCAATAGCAAAAGCGAGAGAAAATGAAATTCCTTCAACACATTGGCTAACGTAATAACTTGGATGTTCTGATTAGTCCAATGAGTTCAAAGCTGAATAAATTTATGTTGGAAATGTAACGAACATGTTGGTTATATTTAACATAAATGTTGAGGAAAAGTTTAATACGTTTTGTATTCCTAATAATTTAAAAAACCGATATGAGGTGATCCCTATTTTTTTGGGTGTAGCTTTGTATGGTTTGGTATCAACTAGTTTATTATTAATATTAAATAGTATTACGCGTAGATAAATACTTATGAGAACTTTTAACCACCTCACTTCTAAAAAATAGTTATGTTAATTATTAATTAATTAAGAGTATATAGATCTGTATGACATACCACTGAATAGATAGTTAATTAGTTAAATTATGGATTAAGACTAGATACAGGTATCTTGTATGACATACCATGGTCCGTGCCTAGTCTCCTTCATATTTATTATAACAAATACCTACCTAAAAATGTTGCTGTACCCTACTTTATAACGAATAGTTCATGTACAATCTGCTATCAGAGTTAAGCTGCCTGTAGGACTTTGACGTGACTTACACATCCTTGAAAGGAATCCCATGTGCGCTGGTTTCCTCAAGACGTTTTCCTTCACCGATTTTATCAAGTGATATTTAGTTTAAATACGAACATATATTTGAGAATACTGATGTATGTTGTGATTGAAACCTGCGTCTTTTGACTTCTCAATCAACGCTTATACCACTATGGCAAGGTTATCCACCTTGTTGAAAAATTCCCTAGTAGAAACAAACTATTAAAGAGATTAGATTAACATAACCATGCTAAGATAACTCATTCCATGGATGATAATATACCCTATATCCGTAACAAATGTAATGAAAATTTGTGCAGGCGTTTCGACTTGAAGACGTGACAAACACACGAAGACGTGTTTATAATATTCAATAGTCTGGATCTAGACGGTAGAGCATCAATGAAGCTTTCTATCATAGGTACCTGGATTACTATGGAAAACTGCTAATATATCGGAGAACCAAAAGCTCAGACCTGAATAATCACAACTCCCTATAGAGGAACTAAAAATATCCAGGCATCCGAAAAAGGAAGACCAAAATAAGTTAAGGTCTGAAATTACGAATCACTGGTTTTGGGAATTCGCTGAATATACCACTATAGGTCAAAATGTGTGATTCCTGTACCTACTATTATATTCAGAATTTAAAATAACAATACTTATAATTTGATATTCAGCTTTTGATGTTCAAAAGCCGTCCGTAATATAAACAAAAAACAAAAAGGAAAAACACGTCCCTCTTTTATTCAAGACGACATATTTTCCTGTGAGAATTCTGTTACGAAAATACGAAGCGAAAATGCTACTTAACATAACCTAGACCAAACGTATTTTCCATATTTTCATATAATTTAAAATTCAACGAAGATGAAAATGCTTTTCGACATTGTAACCTTATGTTAGCACGACCAACCCACACTTGGGACAAAAAAATACCTAAATAACCAAATATAATATTTTAAATATTCATAGGTTTGTAGGTTAAATATTAAAGGTCACAAAACAACATGCCTTTTTGTATAAAGATGCAAAATGCTGGTACATCAACACGCTTCAGAAAACAACAAAGCATTCATAAAATTCACGGAATTAACGCTCAAAAACGCGAATTAACGCTAACCATAAACACTAACCTTCAGCTTCGTAATCACGAAACAAAACGTTCATTACTTAATCCTGTATTACACATAAAAATCCAACATCAGAAAAGCACAACACTAAAATATCCACGAAATAATCACCACAGTATTATGATAATCTGCTAAGCACTGGCACTCACGGAAAAATCACGATTGTTTTTTTTTTCTATTTTGAAAATGTTCGATTTCAAAATGCCGCGTAACGACGCGTGGTAGGGGGGATCAGAACGCACTGGCACTCGCGACGGTTAGCTAGCGACTGAGGGTGTATGAAAAGCTGCGCTCGCCCGGCCAGGCTGGGCACCAAAGAGTAGACTTCATTTAACAGGGGACTGAAAGTTTTATGCCTACTCATCGGTGTGAAAATATAAACCTCGCGGTTGGGTATTCCTTTGTTTCTTTGCACGCAACGTTGTGTCATTTAGTGTAGCATTGTAGAGTATTGATATTACAATATATAGCGTGTAGATTATAGTTAAAAAAACGTTTATAGATTTCTTTAAAACGAATTTTAACAAAAGTTAACATAGTTAACACTGAATTAAACTTTTGAAGTGAAATCTAACGTAATATAAGCTTTTAAGTTTGTCAAAATTAATCTTGTTCAAATACAATAATTAAATAGTTTATAGCCCAGATACCTTAACACTTTCATAGCAAAGGGATAACACACTATAGAAAACAACGTTCAAGTTTCGCTGTTAAAAAAATATTGTTAACGATATTTGGTCGTCCTCACTGAGGCACCTCTACCACCGTACAACTGTCACAACTATAATCACCTATCTACAAATTTTCCCACTAACCTGCTCTTTGACTCGACAACGACCTTAATCTGAAATCCCTTTTCAACTCCTCGTGCGTCTCATTATTGATCTCTTTCACTCCTCACTACCGGTGCAATAATACTACCGTCTCGCTCTCCCCTCGCGTAGTTGTATACTTCCGTCCCTCTCTCGCATCACTGCAGAGCCTCAAAAACGAGGTAGAACCACCGTACTATCAACGTGCGCGTTCCGAATAAGAAATTTTTCCCTTACACTGACCACAGTGTAAACTAATTCAGTGTGTTAATTTGAGTTTACTGCTTAATTTTCTTTGAGTTTTCATGTATTCTATTTATCTATACAATGTCATGTTGAAATGAGGAGTTAAGTATGGGTGATTGTATGACTTTTTCAACGAAATAAGGATGCAGATATAAGTTGGGAATGTTTTTTTAGACGACAATCAACTTTGTATTCTAGAGAAGGTCGAGTTCGGGTTCTGAATAAAATATGGCAACAGCTGTTGGTCAGACACGATATTTTCAATTGAATTGGTTTGTGTAGGTACTGAAACCATTATTGTTGCGATACGTTTCGCGGACTGGTTTGCAAAGGGTGATAAAAACCGATGGGAATGTGGGATTCGTTATTTTTGTTACATTTTTTGGAAGTTTTCTTGAAATGATAATAATGGTCGAGTTTTTTTTTTGTAAATGAGTTTTCAAAAAATACAATTTTGAAAATGAATAATAAGAAATGTAGAGCAAAATTGATGAAAAAAATTGCGAACACTTAAATATACAAGATTTTCGTTCTGAAATTTGATCTGCAAGTCAATTTTTGTTTTAATATCGATAAAAGGAAGAAATACGTGATAAAATTTAATGTCTTCATATGAGAAAACCGTGGGAAAAGCAAAAGGAATATGAAAGGATATGAGTCCGGAAAGGTTTTTAGTTTCTGCCAACGAAAATTCTACGGAAGAACGTGTTATTGTATGCATACGTAATATAGTGTAATAAGATACTGAATAAAATATAACGTGGAGAAGTAATCAGAAAAAATATGGATAAGACTGGTATAGAGTAGGTACAGATAGGCATAAAAAAAATGAAAGAGTTTTGGTCATTCTTGATTAATTCGGTTTAGGGATGGATGGTGTTTTTTATTATGAAGATGTAGAGTCATATGTAGAGGCGAATAATTAAGTGGACTTATTGTATGATTGTATAAAGTTTTCGTGAAGGTAGAAATTAGTAGAGTTGAAAGAAGTAGTAGTTCAAAACGTTAATTTACTGACTCTAGTTGCACGGTTACAAAGTGTCATCCTTATGGAGAAGAACCAGCAATAGTATTAACAAATGGACTATGACTAGCAGTGTGTTATTTTTTGCTGATAATGATGATGATTATGATAAAGATTTTAATGATGTATTTTCGGATTTGGATAAATCTCGGCCAGTTAACAGAGTAAATCGTGCATTCAACAAGTCTTGTAGAAGTAATTATATTAAAAGGTGATTCGGAAGCTTACTATTTGTCTATTCTATTTTAAGTTTTGATTTGACGATTTCTTTCTAAACGCAGAGTTCAGGATATTTTTATCCGTTTCAAAAACGCTTTAATCCATTCTTGCATATTGTTTGTACATTTTCTCCTCGTCCGATCTTGCGGAAACAATTTCGGTCGGTGTTATGCAAATTTTTGGTTCTCCAGTTATTTTTGTTGTAATTTATTAATTTATTCATCACAATCGTTGGTGTATAGCGTCGAGTGTTTGAGATATACCACTTTAAATGGTATTGCTTGTAGTACTAGGGTGAGAGGGAAGTCTGACCTCTTTACCGGAGTGAAAGTAGCCTTGATTATGTATGTAGCTTCATCTATACTGCTTGTATCTACATCGCGTGTTAATATTCAGATGACACTAGATTGCAAATAACTCTAGGGTGTAAATTTAATGTTAAATTTATTTCGATGCGTGTATTTCAAGGTTGATTGCATGTCAGATTAGAACTTGTTGATTTTAGTTTTTTGATGATTTATATTCTTTTCACGTACTGTTTGATTTCATTGTTTGTAGGTCCTTTCGGCGAGCTAGATTCCTGTTTCTAAAACCAGCCTCTGTCAGCCATAGATCGGGAACAATGGAAAGAGGAAACGGAAGTAACACTAATGGGTAAAAATAATGTAACCTATAAATTCGATTTTTTTCATTAGCATGTAATCGTTAGATAATAAAACTTCTCTCATAAACCAATTTCTGGGCCTTCTGGGTTCTAGGCTAGTATTTTGTACAGTGTACTAAAAATATATACACAAATCTTGCGTACCTAAAATGGCTAATATATTTTTCGGTTCTAAGATTGATTTGAAAAGTTAACCTTATTACATTGTCGCGCTCTACAGAGGGTATATTTTGTCAAAGAGGGCTTTCCCTTCACAATGAAGCTGGCTATACCAAAATATATACATCTAAAATTAATTTATTTCCCCACTCAGGTGCGTTGCGCATCGGGACACTAAATGTTTCCCCAAAAGACTCGGATAATGTATTTTTTATCGTCTTGTCTGGGTCCATTATTCAATTTAGCATATTTTCCGTAGGTATATTTCCTTAACCGACGCAAACGATTAAAACCAACCTTTTTAACAATTCCTTTGCTTTTTTATTTGAATTTATCCGGGGTTTAACAATATAGTATTGTTTTGAATTGGGTTTGGAAGTAAAGTTTTGCTTTTTTTGGGGATAACAGTTGTTGAATTAATTGATTTGATCGACGATGTTTAAGTATACTCTAACCCATACTACGAGTTTAAGAATCGATTTAAGGAGTGCCCACTTTCAAAAATTAAGATATTAGTATTTTAGGAGACAATATTGTATCAATATCATAAATGCTGATTATCATGTTAAATTGATGTGAATATACCAATGTAATATTATAGTGGATCTTGCTCAAATTTTTTTTATATGGGATGACAGTTCCTATTCCCAGGCAGTAGGATAAAATATGCTTATTACTATTTTTATAAGGTAAACAAAACGGTAGAATACTTAATACCAGATTGCATAATACCAGAAAAATACAATATTGAAATGAAGTATAATTATAAAATCACGTCAGAGACACCTGTTACCTGTATTTAAAGACCCGCCAATGCTGTAATCAGAAATAACCGTGAATACTCTCTCGTTGCAAACGTCGCTATTCATCAGGTGTGCAAAGCAAGTTCTGACTTAATCTATACTTATATGTAAAGAGTATATTTGTCTGTATGTTCGTAAAGTTTAAATCAAAATGTGGACAACATCACATACATTGTTCTGAACCCAAAGAAAGTTGTTAAAGCAATGTTGTTATGGAATTCAGATGCAACGAAGGTACCACAAACATCAGACCCGAGACAATGTAGAAATGTGAATTTTTACATTGACCCGACCGGGGATCGAACCCGGGACCTCAAAGAAAGATTTGTAATTTGAAAAGGGTGATAAACAGATTTGAACCATTTCTGTGATACATGAATGCTTGTTCTGTGTTTTGGTGTATTTGTGTGTGTGACTTGATTGTTTGTGAAATCCCTCGTGATATGAAGACTCCTTACAGTGGGAGACGTTTTATATAAAGGGGAAAAGCGACATTTATTTATTAATTTATATAGGTTTACCAACAGCTTCTGTGTACAGTAATGCTTATGTATAATGTAAATTATGTCTAAGACTTACACAGTCGCCAATTACTGGTTAACCAGCATTCACAAAAGAAGTGATAAGTGCTAGAAAGAATCTCAATTTCTCAATATTGGAATTGGAGACATTGGATTTTTTTCTCTGCATAAGAAGAGTGGTTTTTCCAGATGTGGAATGTTCCGAAGTCAGTATTAAAATATAAGGTTATTGTCTATACGCATGTAGGTATGAGCGCTTTAAAATAATTAATTAAAATTTTCTCTTAATGAAGTACCTGGACTCAATTTTTTGCCGTTCTTGATCCATGGCAAAAAAGAGTCTTAGTAGAAAAGGGAATTGATATAACAAGTTCTTTCCAAGAAAGAAACATTAAGTTGTCTTGCTATCTACACACATTTTTTTTGTTTTTTATACCTAAACACCTACATTCTGAGAAAATAGTTATGGTACCTACATTCTATTCTATTATATTTATTTTTTTCCCATAAAATACCGGAATATTAAGACATATACAAGCAAACCCACAAGCAACAGCTAGTCATAGTAAAAAGCATGAAGCTATCCAGTTTAAGCCACGCGACTTCTCATCTCTCACTCCCTCCCATACCAACATATACATCTATCTCTTTCTCCCGATGCGCTTATGTTGTATGACTTGTATGGTTAACGAAGAAATTCCAGTTTTTATTTAAGTTAATAATACACCGTATCTTTTGATCACGCCATGTCTTGTGTTTTTGCGTTTCGTACAAATTGATTGATATCTGTTTTCTTATAAATGCATTGTACGATGAAGAAAAATTGTCGGTTATGACGTAGTTTCTGTGTGATGTTTTAACGGTCGTTTTCTGTGTTATTTTGGTATATTTTGATGTTTATATACATTTAGTACCAAAGCAAAAGTATTCGCTTTATTTATTCTTGTAAACTTCATGTGGCCTGGCGTATTTGACAAAAATAACTGTCGTCCGTCAGACAATTTTTTATCACAATTGTTTTTATCTCGTAAACAAAACATGAAGTGGATACATTAAAATGACCCTATGGTAAGTTATTAAATTTGTGAAAAATATGTTGTATTTTTAGGGTTTAGTACCTAAAGATCAAAAAAATGTACCCTATTACTTAAAAATTCTCCGTTTGCCCGTCTGTCACCAGGCGGTATCTCGTGAGAAGAACCGGACGAGAAGTAAAACGGTAGTTGCTGCTAAAACAACAACAAAAAATATATTAAGCAGTAGCAACAATTGCTACGGACGTTTGTACGGAACCAATAGCGTTGCGAGTCTGATTTGCTCTTGAACAATTCTTGACTTAGCCAAGAGGCCTAATAACCTATATTATACTTATGTGACTATAAGATGGAAGTACAAATCTATACATATAAGAAAATTGTAGAAAAGTAAAAACTGTACATTGAATATTAAAAAAAAATAATAATTGCAGGGTGGTCTACTAACGATTCCGATGCCGAAAATATGATTTTTAGAATTTTTGTCTGTTTGTCTGTTTGTCTGTTTGTCTGTATGTATGTCCGGAAAGATCTCGGAAAGTACTGGATAGATTTGATTCAAATTTTCAGAGAATATCAACAAGAGGTCCGGTCAACATACTTTTTACTTATTATCTCGCTTTTCGTTACAGGGGGTGAGCAGGAGCCTTTTATATCTATAAACAAATATCAAATTATCTCATAAACTACTGAATATATTTCGTTCAAATTTTGCATGAACCTTAGCGTACACATGATACAACAAATATACAAAAACCATAACGCTACTATGCAGGGGGCATGAGCAGTAAAGTTTTAAATTTTTGGACTCACCCGTAACATTGTGTAATACAATTATGAGGTGTATTTTCACCCCATTGAGTAGTAGGCAGCACGGTCATCAGTTTACACAAAAAAATATCACGCTATTTATCTTAAGACTTTTGGCAGAGCAATAATAGGATTTTCGAAAATAAATAATTTTCACAAAATTAGTCATTTTATTCTCTTTCAAGTCTGATATAGGCCTACCGCGACTATTTCACAAGTAAAATAAAAGAAACATAAACTAATACGTTTTTTTATGCAATTGTTACCGTAATCGGTACATTCTTGAAAGAAAGGAACTTAAATTCTTTTTATTTTATTGATGTACTAAAATTACTCAAGTTCAAATGTGGAATGCCGTAATATGATTTTGTATTTATTTACGATAGGAGTATATACCTATGTTTTCAGCTCGGTATTGTTGGCGATGGTACTTCAAGATCAAAACATTCGTAGTGACACTCAACCCAAAGTTGCATGTAGTTCACATTGATCTCATCTATAATTATGCGTAATAAAAAATTACTGAACGACACAGTTAATTATTACTTTGGTTCATCTGTAACAACTAGCAACAAAAATATAAACTTTCAAACAAAAAAAAAGCCTTTCAAACAATGAAATAATGTTTTCTTAAATTTGCAACATTACATAGGCCAAAAGTATTTCGGATAAAAAAGCCCAGAAAACTTGCATAAAAAATACATAATAGGTATGCAATGTGAAAGATCTAAAAGACCAAAGCTATCAATGAATAGACATTATGTATCTATTGATAGAATAATGTCTACTGATACCTGGGATTTTTCAATATTTTAACGATTTGATCGGTTTACATCCACCATTATAGAGACCGCACACGTGGTCCTTCCAAAAATTCCATAACAATTTATTGTAATCTCTACTTATTTAAAATTTTCTTCTTTCGTAGTGTCTGAGATCCCTAAGCCGACGAGGATTAGGAACATATTTTTGGAAATTTCCCCAATAAGGCTGATAATAGCGTGTAGCTATCAGCACTTACATCCGTCATACAATGTCTGGAAAATTCATTTTGGCTGTCGGTATCGACAGCGTAACCTCATAACCAACCTCATGTAGTCTTTATTTAAGTTCCATTTATGCAGTAGGGATGACGGTATTTTACTTCAATGATCTTCAGGTAGGTTAACGAATAAAATACGTAATTTTTCTTCGTAAATTGGTTCAGTAAGTAGAACTCATGCACATGAAGTCACTTTTATGTTCATATTTTTGCTTTGTCGTAACATCACAAATTACACATATCCTATACTTTAGATTTTTGTCATTGTCAATTTTGAAAAAAGGGGTGTCTGATATTTTTTTTATTATAACGCCATTTATTTATCAGCAATTTAAAGGCAAATCATGATCAAAACACCAGAGTTGCAAGATAACACGTTTACCAACTTTTTTATTTTGGAAATATTCCAAATGTTTGTGAGGAAGATCAGTTTTAATATTAAGAGGACAATCAAACAACGTGTTTCAGGAAACCGTTTATTTGGGCGCAATTTTGCAAAATCTTATATCTAATGACACTATGTAAAATCTACAGTTACCGAGCCCGACTCTCACTTCACCAGCTCCGTCCACAAAAATAAATTGACATCTTCTTTATATCGTTAGAAAACATCGTGTGTGAAAATAACAACTGTCTGGCTATCACTGTTCCTGAGAAACAACATGATGACAGACAGACAAACGGACACCGAGGCCTCAGTAATATGGTTCTGGTTTACCTCTTTGGTTACAGTACAATAATAATTTTATGATACCTCATAATCACTATCATAATCCGTCTAACAATTTCAGGTGTAGGCCGGCCCAAGAACAGACGTGCTCGAAAATCATAACCCACCCAATTAGAAAATGGAAAACCCTCGAAAGTAAAACATTTTTAACAGAAGTGCTAACACTGTGTACTAAGTGCTAGCTAGCTACTCAGTCTTAGCACTTCTGTTAAACATTTGATAGTCTTTGGGCCGCTCAAGATTCATTATAATTTAGAAATAAAAAAGCAAGCTTAAAATATAAAAAAGTGTTTCATTTTCAATATTGCATTACATTTTTGAGATGATCTATTAAACTATTAAACTTCATAGTTTTTCACATCTTGACAATCACGCAGACAAAGTCGCGGGCAACAGCTAGTTATTCATAAAACTTTAATGACATTTCTTATAGGGCTATAAAATTATTTTTATGTTTCCCGACACGGAAAATTAATCGTTGCCCTTTTGTTGTGTTTTAAAGTTAGAGTATATTAAAAAAATGGCGGCTTGTGTTTTGTTTTCTTCGACATCGATTTACTCTAAAAAGTCGTATGACGTTGCAAACTTCCTAAAGTGCGGAAACTTGATTTTTTTTTAAATGAAAACCAATTTCAAATACCCGTTAAAAATATTTTTGGGTTCTGTACCAGAGAGGTAAAACGAGACCATACTACTGAGGCATCGTTGTCGACCTTATGAACCGTTCCAGTGACAGTAGGAAATTTTCAAACTTTTCAAATCGAGTTTAATTTCGAAGTTCCCTAAATTAGACGGTTTTTTAAACCACTTGGGTTTATTGTTTATTGCAATATGTTATACCGTATCTGTTGTTATATTGACACAGTTGTAATAATTCTTAGCATTCGTTCTATAAAATGGGAATGTGGGAATGAATGGGAATAGAACTAGCATTGTCACATAAAATGCGCGTCTGGAAGAGAGATGCCGCTCCGCCGTGTATTGCTGTCTCACTCCTACAAGTATAACAGTATAACTTTAAGACGTGGTGGTGGACCTTCTGATCAAATTGGTATCTTTTTAACTTACTGTTTTAAACTGTCATGTTTGTGATTATATAAAGAAAATAATAAATTTTAAAAATCTAAAAACCCACGTTTTGAATGTCACTGCAAAAAATTTTTGACAATTTGTGTATTTTGTAATATTCATTTTCATATCTAGCCCACTATATCGCACTGCTGGGCAAAAGTCTTCCCCAAATCCTCCCACCATCCCCTGTCCTATGCCTCATGGGACCAGCCCTTATTCAATGGGTAACTCTTTCAATACATATCTATATTAAATACCAGTATTATATGATGACTAGTGATCATTTATGACGAAGATATACGATTGATAATTAATCATTAGACATAGTGCAGTGCTGCACCTACGCAGTTACTTAGCGTTTGCTAATAAATGACCGTTCTATTATACGCTTTGAAAAGGGCGTGAGAATCGGATATTCTCTAATAACCTTATATTTACAAGTACAGTTAAGCCTAAAAGAGAAACCAGTGTATTTTGGTAAGGAAGGACTCTGGATTTTGAATACCACTCCCACTGGTGAACGGAAAACTACACTGGTTGCAATTTTTTTTTTGTGTCAAATAAAGGTTTTTATTTTTTTTGATTTTGGTTTGATTGAAACCTGGTCATCACCATTCTAGCATTTCCTACCTGGTGTCGGCGTCCAATCTATATGAAAACAGCTAAGTACCAGTGTTTACAAGGACTGCCTTTCTGACCTCAACCCAGTTACCTGGGCAGCACAATACTAGGGGTCAGGGAGTCAGCCTGGTTGTTAGACTTTTAAGACTGTGACTACCCATAACGACTGTAAGAGACGTAAAAATAACAACAGGGAGCCACCATTTTACGTACCAGTAGAAATAAGGAGGACTCGTTATATCATAGATGGCCACCCATCGACGGAACGACCGTAACAAGTGTTACTTAACCTGTGATCGATCAACTTAATCAGTTGTACCTGCATTACAATCAAATACCCAAGCACCGCAAGGTCACCACGAGTGTTGTATTAAGATAACATTTTAGTTTTATAATAAAACAATAAATAAAACCCAATTAATTTAAATAGACCGCAACATAAATAGCTCAGCAATTAGGTTACATTTTCAATACTATGTAAGGTGCATAAAATGTATCTGCAAGCTGGATCTGTTTGAATGTCCTCCAGTGTATCGGAACGTTGATAGTATTCATACTGTACTACTGTACACGGTAGGCCAGAAAAAAAGGTCACATTATATATTTTAATATAATTTTGTTTTAATTACTGAGGTTTTTGTTATTCCGTTTGTACTCTCTGCCAGTTTTTTACCGGGCTATATGTCAGGAACTGTGATAGCAAGACAGTTGAAATATAACGACAAGTACAATTTTTTTCGTTAAGGTGACAAATCAAACTCAAATTTATTTGTGACTCAGCTACTTAACCAGGTACAGAACCCTCAATGTCGGGAGTCTGACTCACACATAAACAGATTTATTTTATATAAACGAAACGAAAAATTAAACGACTCTACAAAATTTAATAATACTAAAAATTCAGTTAAAATCAAGGAAATTTGTAGCAAGCAAGCAGGAAAGAAACACCATTCAACATAATCGACACAAGATTCGATTGTCATCTAAATATTACACATTAACAGAACAACGAACCGCTAGGAATTCTGCTCACATCGTAACGCAATGGGAGCGTGAAGATAGACGCGACCTTATTGTTTGTCATTGTGATTAAAAATCTCACGAACATTTTATCCCACTGCCTTACAAGTTTATACTGTTAGATGTGCATCGTTGAGGTTACATGATCAGAATCTTTTTATCGGATAGTTGATGTTCAATCTTGGGGGCTATGTCTTGAAGTAATATCTACACAGGGCTAAGGAGACTTTTTTTGTAAACCACCCTTGCATTAAGTTATTTAATTCTTGTATCGTGGAGGTTTTACAAACATTCAAGTCACATGTACAAAGACACCCTTTTGACTTAGGAAAAGCATTCGTGGATCAGACAAATTACGCATTTGTCTGATTCTCAGTGGGTTTAGCACAGCGACTGGGAATTGTACAAATTAATTTGTTTTAGGAATGACAATGATTACTGAGGAATTCAATCACGCTCGAATGTGAAAAAAACTACGTAAATATTCGGTAAAACTGTGGCCTGTATTGTCTAAAATCAATGCAATCAATAAATTTTATTTGACCCAAACTGGGAAGTAAAAGAAACACGGTACCAAGTACTTTCAATGATAATCTCCTAAAATATATCTTAGAAACATTTCACACATAAGAAATTGATTACTGTACTGTACTGTGTAGTACTGCAATAGTAGTACAATCTATATATACTAATATATAAAGCTGAAGAGTTTGTTTGAACGCGCTAATCTCAGGAACTACTGGTCCAAATTGAAAAAGTCTTTTTGTGTTGAATAGACTATTAATCGAGGAAGGCTTTAGCCCTTAGAAGCCTGATTTTTCAAATTAAATTAAAAAAAATATAGGTGTATTCTGTGCAGGAGCTAGATAATTGGAAAAATAATAAAAAAAATCATAGTATGTATTTCATATACATATTTCGAAAAAAAAACTGGTATCAATTTTGATACTTCAGGCATTAGACTTTTTTTTTTTATTTCAATGTAAACGACACTATGCAATAATATTATAAATCAGCCTAACATTTAAAAAAAAAACGAATTACAAGTATACATTCGGTTTGAAAGTTCGGTATCAAAATTGATACTCGAGGTATTTAAGGGTTAGGCTATAAACCATCACGTTGCGACTAATAGGAGCGAAGATACAATGGAAAATGTGAAAAAAACAGGGCAGGTATAAATCATAACTTATATTTTATATCTTCTTCTACCCACGGTAACGAAGTCGCGGGCAACAGCTAGTAATATCATAAACATCCACTTTTCACCAACAAAACTCTTTAACCCAACATTAAAAACATCAAAACAAATTGGTATCAAATCACAGCTGGCACAATAATTCTGTCCTGCACTGTAAACAGGTTAGTTTAGCAATGTCAAAGCAGACGTGCCGAATACTCGACCGGTAGGCGAGGCCTTTAAGAATGTACCCCTTCACTTAGAAAGGATTTTAGTGTATTATTGCAAAACCATTGGGCCGTTTATTCCTTGTAATGTTCCTTACTAAATTGTCTAATAGGTATCTTTGGTCATCTACTTTCTACTAATATTTTAAATGTAAGAGTTGTGTGCATGGATGTGTGTTCCTCTTAAACGCAAAAATCACTGAACTGATTAAGACAAAAATTCTTACACAGATAGTTTATAATTATATGAATTTGTGTGAGCATTTGTGACATGATGCGCTATGGGGATAATTTTAGGGTTATTTTTAGAAGACTACGTTCACACAAATAATTTAGGTGAATATATTTGTTTGGAGCCCACTGTTGGGTTCTTATTTATTACTGAGCATACTAAGTTGCTTATTGGAATTTTAAAATACTTTTTACGTTACGAATTCAGTTCCCCTACGATGACAGGTTAAGCTACGCTTGACACGGTTGGTCCATTAATGGGTGACTGCACGGATAGCCGAGTGGTTGAGGTCACCACGCCAAACCCACTGTGCGCGTCGTGTCGCGGGTTCGATCCCCGCGTAGAACAAGCAAGTCTGGGTGTCTTTGTGCGTGTGAGTTGTATGTTTGTAAACCCCCCGCGACACAAGGATTAAATTCCTTAGTGTGGGAGTCGTTTTTTTTTTAAAAAAACGTCATACGAGTTCCTCTGCGTGGGTTAAGAAGCTAGAGACTCGGGTCTTGTCAGTCTTGCTGAGGGGTATCGTGTTTCCCAGGTAACTGGGTTGAGGAGGTAAGATAGGCAGTAGCTCCTTGTAAAACACTGCTCATGATGGCGAACCCAAAAAAAAATCAAAACAAAAACCATCACCGCCATTAATAATCCGCCATTTTAAGAATTCACATCGTGTGCAAACGACCATCTGTATTTGTGGCCAGTCCCCTTAATGCCTACAATAAATGTCAAATTGCAATCGTTACTTCTAAAAATTATGGTGAACATTTGTCGTTGTACGTGTTCGCGGAGTAATTAGGGATTTTTGGGCACAATATATATTTTTTTCTTCTCTCCTTCCTTTGCAATGCACGGTAATTACTATAGGTAACACGCTGCGGTTGTTCTATTTAAAATGCAGTGTTTCTTGTGCAGTTTTTTGGGATACGGGTTCTGGTGAATGAAATTATGCTTGGCTGTTATTTTGGGTCTTCTATATTTCCCTTGGTGGGTATTTCTCAAAGGGATACTTTGTGTTGTCCATTGTTAAGAAATAAAGTAATATTATAAGGCTGAAGTTGAGTTTGGTTATTTAACCGCGACTACTGGTCCGATTTGAATTGACCCATTTATGACACAGGCTGTGGATACACGTGATCATTATATGATTTACACAAACAGAGCAATAGTGAATTATGTTACAAGAAACGGATTTAAATTCCTTACCAAAACTTCAAAATCACGCGTAACAGCTAGTGTCAAAACAAGACATACGTTCTTAGAAAAAATGCATTTTTGTTACTTTACACCTAACGCCATCTAGTCTCAAACTAAGCAAAGCTTATATTATGAGTACTAGACAACTGATAATCATAGCTATATATTTGTAAAGATGAACATATTACAGAACAAATTATTATCAAAATCCCAGTAGCAGGTAACTTCAACTGAGATTTTGATTTCAGTCTGTAACTGTTAATGGTTATAAACACTTAACTGGAGACTTTGTCCGTAACATTAGTCTGAACTCCAAAGTTACGGAAACTGCACGTTGCCGTTTTTACTAGAGCTACCAGTTAAACTGTTTGTAAGTTAGATGCTAACTGACATAGTTAAGAGATTTATTAGTTTACCTTGTTATATTATTCGTCGTGTTACCAAAAATATACTTTACTACTAGTTAAACTGTTGATGAAAATATATTTGTGCAGTATATATAAAAAAAGGAGATGAAAAAACATTCGTGAATAACACAAAATGTTTGTCCTAGTCGGGGATCGAAACCGCGACTCCATTGGCGTAATAACCTCAACCACTGGGCTATCCGAGCAGTTAATTTTCAACATTGGTAGAAATTAGAAAGCATTTTAAATTATCTTATTTTTTTATTGTTTTTTATCACTACGGACTAAGTATTAAATCACATTAAATAATTTGTAGTTTAACAATCCTAAAAACTTGTCACAAATACCTATTTAGATTACAAGCCAAATTCAAAATCATCATACAGATTTTGACTTCCAGGATATCCGTAACACTTCACCCTAATAACATAAAATATTAATGTATTAATAAAATAACAGATAAAGCATCAACAGATTGGCAAATTAAGGTTTCCGGTCCCCCGAACATTAATCAAAATATCGTTACAAAAAGTGTAAATATTTTATGTCAACGACGTTTATCTAAGTATGTAAGCATTGTATTATTATGCTGTCCTGTCTGTATAAAATTAAATAAATTAAAATATCATTTTTAAAAGAAATGATAAGAAATTTACTAATTTTGTAAAAGGTTTTTGAAAAAAAAATAAGAGGATATCAAAAGAATACAAAACAAAAATTTCTTTAATTGAAAACAACCATGAACTACATATTTTATGAACGAATCAATAATAATTAATAATTATAACAAACTATAATATATCTGTTAGCCATAGACCTAGTTCAATGGAAGGAGGGAAGTATAGTCTTTGCCCAACTGTGAAAAGTATAAAACTATGAAAACCTCAAAACAAAAATAAAATTAGAAACAAGGATTGCTAACCTAATAAAATAAAACAAGACAAGCAAAGTCCTATAACAATATTAGTCTAAATAAACACACCAAATAAATAACGCAAAAGTGTTAGCACGAGAACCAAACCAGTCCACATTCATTACTCTGTCATGCCGTCCGTACTACCTGTACTATAATGTGTGTTTAATTAGATTAATATATGCAGAAAAATCTACATACATACATACATGTGATGGTTTTAATCGATATTAATATATCAAAAAAATGTGGCAGGCACAAGTGGGAACGGGTTTGAGGTTCTGTATAGTATTTTTTTTAGGCAATGTCAATAATATCATTATTTTTTCTTTGTTTTTATTTTAATGCTAGAACTGGTCATGTTAATGTTTTTTTAAATAAAAGTAGCTATAATGATACATATTTGGAAATACATCGTCATGGCTTTAGCACTGATCCCTTTTCAGTTAGTTTACATTTGACATAATTTGTATTGTGCACCTAAGCATTTTGCCAAATGTATTGTGTTGACAGTGAGTGTTCTGCCCCTATGTTCTGCCCAAGATGGCTGGCAGGAGCTGGATGTGAGCAGCCGAAGTTAGATCACGATGGCATACTATTGGGGAGGCGTATGTCCAGCAGTGGACGAATATAGGCTGATGGTGATGATGTTCCGCCCCAAACATTTTTAATTATTGTGTTGGCTAAACACTTATAAGAATACGAAAAGTGTTTAATTATAAATTTAATCCAATTTCTATTCATTCATCGGCAATTGTAAATAGCGGAAACGGAGCCCATGTATAAATGTAGACAAGCAACAGTAGATATCATTTGAAAAATATCTTTAATTTTGTCATAACAGTGAGATATTCCACCACCCAATCTGTATCAGGTAGAATTATCAGCAACTTCTATTTAAGTCGAGCTATTTAAGAACTCAAATTAAAAAAAAAAACTTTCCACATCAATCCAACTATTACAAAATGCTCTGTAAAAAACGTACGGAACCCTAATAACTATAACGCTAGATCATCCGGTACGAGAGAGCGGATATAATAAAACAACTCTACATACCGGCACTTAGATAACACTTATTATTAATAATTGCTTTTACTCTACCGTTTGAAGTTTCAAAATTAATAACATGTAGAGTTTGGAAGCGTTAGGCTGTGTACACATGGGCTTTTAAAACAGGTAGCTGATTTTTTTTAGGAATGTAAGTTGAGCGTGTAACCTGGTGGTACGAGTATTGACGGCCTCCGTGGTCGAGTGGCGTACGGACCGGTTTCAAGGTGTCGCTAGCTCTGAGGTCCCGGGTTCGATCCCCGGTCGGGTCAATGTAAAAATTCTTATTTCTACATTGTCTCGGGTCTGGGTGTTTGTGGTACCTTCGTTGTATCTGAATTTCATAACACAAGTGCATTAGCAACTTACTTTGGGTTCAGAACAATGTATGTGATGTTGTCCGCATTTATTTAAAAAAAAAGAAAGTACCTATGATCTTTGGACTGCCAAGTTAGAGGCTGTAGGTTTGGATCTCGGCGAGCGTTTTACAAAGTAATAATCTTTAGTTTAAAATGGTGAGGAAAAATATCTGCAGGAAACTAGTACATCTGAAAATATATCAAGGTTTTATAAAAACTGTATCATTTAACTATTTTTTAGAGGCCTAAAAGTGGTTCAAAAATTTCACCCAGATATAAAACGAATGATAGCATTGAATATGGTCTTAGGTCAGAATCCAAACTATGACCTTTTACCGTTAGACCAACTAGACAATCAAATATTTCGATTGAAGAAAATAAAGTCATTTCATTTTAGTTATTCACTTAAATAAATCTAAGTATAAAAAAAAAGGCAGAGTGGCCATTATCGAGTGTTTGCACACATCATTCTTGCTTTTTAATTTTCCTACCGCCTAAATCAGTAAAGCTTCTTGTTACGTATGTGTACTCACCCTAAGCCCTAAATTAATATGCGGCCTGCACTAGTAAAATTAATATTGTTTCTATTTGTGTTAATTTCCTTATTTTAATTTAAGTATTCATGCAAGTTGCATAATGTTCTGTAGGATGAGGAAAAAGAGAGTGCACTGTAACAATAGTGACAGACATTATTATACATGGCACATTATTAAATTTTTATCCAGTATTTCGAAGATTTTCTATTTTGAGATTATTCCTCGTATATTAGATGCATATTTATAGTATACAGTTTACAAAATGGTAGAATATGAATTGCTAAAAAAACAAATCAGAGAGAGGGATGACTAAATAGAAACATTTTTATTTTAAATCAAACAATTCAGCTTACCTATGTCCACTGCTGGACATAGTCCCAGTATAACCTCAAATTTCACCACAACACCTATTTATTTAAATCACCATCGTATATACATAGTTTAATCACTCTCAATACCAGTAGGTAACTGAATTTAAAACTTAGTTTTTTTTTTTTATAAAAACTACCTGAAATTTTGTTACGAGTTAGCTAACATAGTTTCGGATGTACGATTGGATTAGTGGCCTACTTTCAATTTTATTTACGTGTAGCCCAAAGGGTCAGACTGTGACTAGTTGTTGTTATTTTTTAGACTATTTTTGGTACTATTTTGGTATAGAGCAGTGTTGCAGTGAGGGGCAGTATACTTTCATCCCGGTTCTTCTTTAAAAGGACATTTTTTGGAACTAGTAACAATTTTTTTTTTTAATATTATGTCATACCCGGATAGATGTAGAGATGAGCCGTTAAAATACATCATGAAAATGATTTGAAACATCATCTTAATTAATATCAGATAATATGTATCAGTAAAAGTAATTTAGTTGAACCAGAAATAATTAACTACTAGGAATACTAATACCTACTAGGAATTTCCTGCTACTAGCATGAAATTCTGATTGAAAATATCTTTCTAAGAGTCATAATATTATGTTTTCAAATCTGCAGCAAAAAGCTTTAAACAGAAATGAACCTAAACGAACTGAAAACTTAATGAAAATATTTTATTTAAAAAACTTACAATCTTAACAAAAAGCCTTCACATTAGGAAACAGAAGAAAGTAAACTCAGTAAACCAGTTAAGAACAAATCGAAAATATTCCAAAAAGTCGGAACAAATCCCGAACAATATAGGAAACTCGTCAAAAATTATACACAGTTACAAACACTTGGGAAAATCAATCAAACTCGGCAGCCTTTTTTCATCACGCAATCAAGAATTTTCTGTGTTCCTAAAAGAACATTGCTCTAATAAAGCAACGGTTCTCAAAGAGTGCCAAAAATAGAGGTTTCGTCAATTGAAAGGTCGGCCACAGACAAAAGGCTTTTGGGAGGCCGATTGTCGTACTCATCGAACATGGAAAATTAGAAAGAAGTGTCTTTAAACTACCGTTATACTGGAACCAGTGTCGCTAAACACGTAAATAATTTTAATAGAATTAAGTTCGAGTTATTTATTTACATAATCCTTGACACAAATACTTTGTTACTTCCTAATCATTTCAAGAATATTCGTGCAAAATAACAAAGCGTAAGAAACAAAACATACATACACAGTTCTAAATTGCTAACCCGAGCTAATTTGTCTATCTGTCAGCGTCTATATATGTCAAAATGGAACAACAAGGGCGACTTTTTATATTTTTGAATGACGACGAAGTGCAAATCAGAGAGTTCAGAAAAAGAATAATCTAAGGTTGGTCATCATTTTTTAATAGTGACATCCAGCACGAAAACCCCTTCCTGCTACCTCTGTGTTCTATGACCGTGTCTATAAAGTTAACCCGGATAGGAATCGGTGCGTATGAATGCTCTTTTATAGATGCATAGGCTGCTAGTCTAGCTCCCGGTTTCGAGCTGGCTATCCGAAAATCGGGAAGGGTCCTAGTTGTGCAACTGGGGGCAGACTGAATTTATTCTACATTTTTTTGTAACAAAGTTATTTTCATATGGTTGTGTGGATTGGTATTCAACAGTATTATTTAATAAGTGTCATTTTGTAAATCAAGCATCTGATTAATCTAATAAAATCTGATTGAAGTTTAGGTAAGTACGACTGTTTCTAATAAAATAGAAATTATATTTTTACCAACTACCATTATCACAGGATGTATCTATAGGACGACCTATAGGAAATCTGAACCTTAGCAGCTGAACATATTTTTTTTTTGGTTTTGCTTGTTTATGTTTAAAGGAAGGTCCTCATAAATTAACAACTACTGCACAAGTTCATTAATCACAGGTTAAGCTACATTTAATACGGGCTGTCCGTAGATGGGTGACCGTCTATGTCATAACGAGTTCCTCCGTGTTTCGGAAGGCACGTTAAATTGCAGTCCGTTTGTTTGACAATCATTACCAGAACCTAGTTAGAAGCTAGATAGTCTGACAACCAGTCTGACTAAGAGGTATCGTATTGCCCAGGTAACTGGATTGAAGAGATCAGATAGGCATTTTTTACCAGATTGCCTGCACGCAGTTTCTTAGTACTATTTTATCGTAATAAATGTAGTAGTCTCATATTGTTTTCAATTATCTTATTTTTATGTTTTTTTTCCGACCAAGATCCTTGGTCATTAAAGTTTTAAAACGGCTAACAGATTATATATTGCATTATCATTATTGCTCTCATTATGTTGTGAATATCCTTAAAAGGCTAATTTTAGTAGTAATGATTGTTTTGCTGCAGGGTAAATATTATTGTTTTCGTTTTTTTGGTCTTCACTTTGCATCTGTCTGTATATTGAAGGGTTCAGTTAGAAATAGTAGAAAACCAGTCACGTATATCATGAGCATGAATAAATATAACTTCGCTAAAATTCCGCAACCCAACAACTCTAAAAACGCTATCTAGTCTCAAACTAAAAAAGTTTGTATAATGGGCAATAGACAAACGATATAGATAAATTTCGCTGCAGAACAGAATAGATGATAGTACCCATCACACAAAGAGTTTTCGTAGCTGAGAATCGACGCTACGACCACCGGCTCTAGCAATCAGGGCCACTAACCGCTGAACTAAGGCCAGTCAAACATGAATCAAAAATTCCCCAAAAAATAACAGGTTTTAGAATTTCTTGAATGAATGAACCACTTGTTGAATGAGAGAAGAATCCTCATTAAGTCTTATGCTGTTTGCATAAGACTTAATGATGATTCAGACTAAAACGATATCACCATCATCATGTCAGTCTAAATTTATTCACATCTGAGTATCCTCTCCTTTCTTCATTCTAAAGTAGAAGACGATACAGCATACGAAAGCCATCCAATCATCACAAGGTTTAATTTAATTAAACAAGAAACAGATTATATCGTTATGGTACGAATAAGCCAAGTCGAAAGTGTGTGACTTACCTTAAATATATCGCAGACGACCGACAATCGTGATAACTGTGATTTCCTCCGCTCAGCTCGCAATTCTGTGACACACGGTGTCCCGGAATACATAGCTCATTGCTATGATTTTTTTTTAGTTTGGAAACTTCTAGGCTGGAAACTTGGAGTCTTCTAAAGACAATAGCTAGAAAACTGAGGGTATACCTCCAGCGGGACGGTCTGAAAGGGTCACCGCGGCCGGTACATGAAGGGTAAAGGAAGAACATGGGTGGGCTTAAGTCAGCAAAAGTCTGACAGTATCTTCCGCTCAACCCAGAAAGTAAGTACTTTTTTGGGATTTTCCATCGTTCCCTTTTGTAATGTTATTATATTATACAGAGTAAAGCAGCCACTCTCTTACACACGTGAAATACAAAAAATAATCTCCTTCGGCTGAATACTGCACAGAGTGCTTAAAAATATGGGATACACAACTTTTTGTATTTGTTTTCATAACCGCGACCCGTGTGAGTTGTTGCCGTCTTGATCGTGATTGATTAGTCGATTTCAGACAAGCGTATTTACCTGGATCGCTCGACTAGTTAGTTAGATTAGTCGGGCAATTCCGATAAATAGGCGCGACTGATTCGTCATCAAATAATGAAATACTATTGATGTCTCAACTGGTGCTAAGAAGAAATGAATCCTGGTAACACCAGGAGGTACTGATATCTATTAAACACACATTCACGTCAAGACTACCCAAGCCTTCTGTCATGTTTCTCAAAACATTATCAAGAATATTAACACCAAGTGTACAAAAACGATTTAAATCTCAATCAGCTGTCCCATCTCCCCGTGTGTATTCCACACACGCACCGTTTACCGAATAAATGGGTTCATTAGGTGAAATTTAAGACAATCGGTCTTGGGTTACCTGCTAGCGTAATCACAGTAATTGGTTACCAGGTTGCCGGTTGCCGGTTCTTTTCTTCTTGTATTGTCGCCGTTATTTCGCGACGAATATGTTTGTGTTTGTCTGTGTCTTTGTTTAATATGAGATATATGGAGTTCTAGTTTTTGGTTTGGGCTCAGAGAAGAATAAGGCTTTAATTTCGATGAGTTTTTGTTTGCGTTTGGATATGTGAAAAATGACAAAATATTTTTTTCAATATTCGTATATTTTGGGGTTACGTACCCAATGGGTAAAAATAAAATTCTGGATTAGAGATATTTTCACAGATACAGATGATTCAAATGAAAATCTAGATTAAGCAAACCTTTCCCTAGCCTATTAGTTCGGAACAATCATAGTCAACAAACGGTCTTGCACCCTGACCAAATTTTATTTTTAAGGTGGTATGTTTTATACGTGTATAAATTACAAAAGCAGCCCAGTTCGTGTATCCAATGTCTAAAACACGTTCATAATAAAAAAAATAGGTATTTATGAGATTTGAATAAATTTAAAATGCAATTTTTATTCAATATTATGATGCAATTCGTAGTTTTTTAGAAACATAGCTCTGTTGCCAGCGCAGTCCGAGCCTTGTAACAATGGTGAGGGGCGCGGGCGGCGGCGTTTTGATCATTTTTAAGAGTATTTACAGATTTCTCTTGTTTCATTTTTCTTCGTACTTATTATCTTAGTTGATGATAAAGAAAAATATCGCGCCTAGGGGTATTTTACGTGGGATACATGAACTGGGCTCCTTTTGTAAGACGACTAAAAAATCACCGTGTATAGTTAACTTAAGAAAATCACTGTTTGCCAAAAAAAATATTATTTCCCGTAATGTGCTGTACAAAAACACCTCTTATAAAAATATCTAGAACAAGCATTGATCGATCTCAAGACCGACCAAGTCAAATGTCAACATAGCTTAACCCGTGATCGACCATTTTTGGCAGCTATAGCCTTTGGTACAGGACCTCTTGGTTAAAATTATTATGTGGTTGGTATAACCACATAACAATTTTAAATGAATACACCCTAAAGTCATCTAAACATGGAAATTCCTCCTCCGAGCTAAATCGACACTTAACGACAATGATAACTAATTTCCACAGGAATTGCGAACGTTAACGGTTTTAATGAATGTGAAGACTCCCCTATGATCTCTTACTGAAGAACTTTGGGTATTATATGAGGACATGCGAGGAATTCAATTGTATGGGATATGAACACGTTTGAAGTGGGAAAAGTAGGTAGAGATTTGTTTTAATTTGTATTGAGAGGATTTTTTATTTTTTTGGAAATTATAAACTGATTTCGTATTTGTATTTTGTACTATAACGGTTGCGTAAAGTAATAGAGAAATGTGTTTTTTGTTAACTTTAGTTTTTTTACATGCTAATTTGTTAAAGTCATTCCGTTCTCACAAGTTATGAGCTTTCGATTTATCACTTCAATACATTTGAGCCAATTGATTGAATAAAAAAAAGTGCTTTTAAAAATTTGGCATTCTTTTACGAGAGAATTATTTCAAAGTCATGGCTACCTATACAAATTCATCTAGTAAATATTGAAACAGGAATAGAGGTGACCACAAAAATGCGTGCAACGCACATTTGTATTCGATACAGTGAACCGATAGAGTTGCTACCGGTCGATATCTATCGAGACGGAAAGAATATCGACATTCCTAGTTAGCACAATAGTAATGTAATGTACGCGCCACACCTGCGGTCGGAGCTAGTGATGGGGTGATGTCGATAAAATAAATGTCATTATTTTACGTGAGTTGGTACCTACCTTATGTTGATAGACTTGATTTTTATGATTAATTTTAAATTAACAATAATTATCAAACTACATAAATACGAACATACAAATCTGCTTCCATTGTTGAACTTGTATCGACGAAAAAAAAATGACACAAGTATTACCAACTGATGTATCCCTTAAAATGCACGTTATTCATCATCCTAACACAAATAAAATGAAATACACAAAAAAAAAATAACATCAAGACATGCAACCAACTTCAAATGAAAAATATTCAGCCAAACTTGATCAAATATGAAACCAAGTAACAGCTATTTCACATTAAATAAAAAATCCAACATAAACGGTAGTCCTTTGCTCTGAGGTTAAACATATAGACGAATTGAAAACCTCCTTTTCGAAGTCACATGAAAATGAAACACCAAATCAGTGGCAACGTAACTAAACGAATCACGCCAAACAGTGATACGTCAAACTATAAATTATTGACACAAACTACAACAATACACTAGTCAAGTACAACACATAATGTCCATTATCTAGTATTACCGTCATTATCGATGATAGATTAATCACATCACTAAACTTAATTACTGTAGGAGTGGCTAATGCGAATATGCGTTGCGATGAGTCGTTATTCGGATACGATGATACAGAACCTTTTTTGTTTAAATTGTGACTTTATTTCTTAGGATTTTAAATTCAATTATTTCAGGTTCAGTTTATTCATCAAAATTATGTCTAGTGGTTAGTGACCCTGACTGCTATACCGGAGGTTCGATTCCCGCCCAGGACATATGTTGTGTGATGAGCATGATCATTTGTTCTGGTGTCTAGGTGTAATTTATCTATAATATGTATGTATTTAGAAATATATAAGTAAGTTTATCAGTTGTCTGGTTACCATAACACAAGCTCTGCTTAGCTTGGGATCAGATGACCGTGTGTGAGTTGTCCCAGGGTATATTATATATATTATTATATTATTTTCAATATTGTTGTTGTATAAAATAATGCAATTCGGAAGGCACGTTAAATTGTGGGTCCCGGGCTGTTATTCCTACATCTTTGACAGTCGTTACAGGTAGTCAGAAGCTTGAAAAGTCTGACAACCAGTCTAACCAAGGGGTATCGTGTTGCCCAAGTAACTGGGTTAAGGAGGTCAGATAGGCAATCGCTCCTTGTAAAACACTGGTACTTAGCTAAAACCGGTTAGACTGGTAGCCGACTCCAACATAGTTGGGAAAAGGCTAGGCCAATGAATGATGTTGTATAAATAATGTAACTCAGATCTGAGAATATCATCTGTCGTTTCATGTGATACAGCCAGACAGACTGGGGAACCAGTAAAAAGGTTCTATTTTTACCCTTCGGTGAAAGAATCCTACAAATAAACAAAATTTTTGAAAAAAGGCAGTAAATAACTAGTTTTTTAATATGGTTATTTATAGTCAAAAGGGAGTGTAAGTAAAATAAAACCTCGTAGGACACGTTAGAGACAAATTCTATTAAAAACAAGTTCATTGAGCAGTCCCACGCAAAAGTTAAGTAAAGGAAATATCTAGTCTATTTCTTACTAACTAGCCGCTAGAAAACTTATTTATGTACAACCTGCCACACAACATCAAATAATTTTCATGTTGAAAAACTCTATTCCAAGGTACGAAGGTCGAATATTGAATTTCGTTGTCGTTCAACTTGTGGTCAAGGGTGTACTTTGAATTTACACCTACGCAGTCTTTACTCATTTTACGCTAAGTTAAGTTTTATTATTGATATTACTATGTTAACTAAACGTTTATAACATGACTAAGTTTTTCCTGCTTTTTTCTTGTTTTAAGAGTTTTAATGACAAAAAAAACGCTGTGACAAAAAAATTTGCACGAATAACAAATTTTAATCGGTATTTCAACAATAATTACAATAAAAATGAAATATTAAAGGAGTTTATGGGCTTGACAAAACCTTGTTTCGAAATAAATCTAAATCGCCAATTTGCAGTGAACAAGCGTGGTGATTGATGATCGACCATTCCTTGCCCAGTATTCGGATACATGAAGGCTAGCATTATCATTCTCCTTCTTTCCGGATTAGAATTCATGAAATGTGTCCTTACACTTTGAGTTGGGGGGAGCGTCAGACTTATAATAACTAAAACCCACCCATTTTCTTCGTTTGCCCTTACTACCGGGTACGCGGTAACCCTTTTGGACAATCCCGGTTGATGATAGACCTACAAAAACTTTAAATCCTTGAAGTTCAAAAATTAACCCTGTATTAACTTTACGGCTTAGTAAAAAAGAAAAAGCGAAATAATTCAAAGAAACAAAACAAAGGCATGTAAACAAAGGAAAATATGCAACAATTTCATTCAACAGTATAATTTACGCTGTATCAATACACAAATATATCTGTATTATTGACATTTAGCCCGGGGCTAAATCTCTTGGCTTCGAGCCTTCCATATCCTTCTTTGAAATACACCATCATGAAATCTTTGTTCCTGTTTGAAGCACAGAAGTTGTATTTTATGTCAAAAGACAGATGATATTTATTTTTAGTTTTAAAATAAATGTCTCCCGCTTTTAGTTCAATTCTTATATCGCGGGAGTTTCACAAGCCACATGCATAAGTACACCCAGATTCAGGACAAGCATTTGTGGATGCCAATGCTTCTTCTGAGTTTGAATGCGTAGGACAATCGTTTGTGTCCACAAACACTTATTCGAAGGGCGGATCGCCTAACACAGAGGATTAGCGGATTAATTGTTACGGATAGCCGAGTGGTTGAGGTCACCGCGTAGGACAAGCATATATGTGATCCACGAATGCTTGTTCTGAGTCTGGGTGTCTTTGTGCATGCGAGTTGTATGTTTGTAAAATTCCCCGCGTCACAAGGATTAAATTCCTTAGTGCGGGAGTCGTTTTTTTTAAGGAAAAGAAAAAAAAGAAGGAAAAGCATGCCATGGGCCAATAGATGCCTCTTAGCCGATGCTGCCAATGAGTTTTGTATAAATGTAATTCGACTAATTATTTTTCTTGATGTTTTATTTTGATTACACAAAAATGAATGTAGTAAACCACGTCTAGCAATATTTAAGTAATACATAGCTTTAATACCAAGTCGAACGGCCATTATTCTAACAGTAACTCATAAATAAACCTTTCAAAGTTTACACGTCACAATAGTTTATGATGCAGATAACAGCATAATTTTAGTCCTAATCACGTTTAATTCAGACTAAGCCAATTAGTTCAATATCAACAAAGCTAATTTGCATTCTATTACTAGTCAAACTCGATTGCCGATTAAACAATTCGATTTTATTCGTCTCGTTATTTGTAATTTTTGATCTGAATGTATCAATTTTGCGGTAGTTATGTGGCTGGCAGATTTAGTAAATACGGTTACATTAATTGGTAAATGCCTAATAACGTTTATTAGGTGCTTAATAATTATTTGACTTAAAAAGAATAATACTTATTAGGTTGTTTCTTTTAGCATTTCATTTATTGACCTCTCAAAACTCAGCCCTTGCTGAAGAACCAGCGACAATCCAACCCAGTTCTGGAACCCAGGACGTATGGAAAGCCGAGTTGTTGAGGTCGTCACACCGAACCCACTAAGCGCGGCGGGTAACGCATTCGCTTCCCACGTAGGACAAGCATTTATGTGGCATCCACAAATGCTTGTCCTGAGTCTCGCTGTCTTTATGCATGTGACTCGAATGTTTGTGAAACCCTGCGATACATGGATTAAATTTCTTGTTTATTCCCGAAACAAGAAATTTAATCCATGTTTTTTATTAAGAAAAGGTTCTACTGAAAAGAAACGTGTGTCTACTGTACATGTACAGGTCGATATTATTATAATAATACACCCATTGTTGGTTAAAATGTAGGCGTACAATAATACACCTTCAACAAATTTCACGGTTCACAGATTAGAATTATGTTTATCTCAAGTTTTGTATAAACTTGGTACTTATTCAATATTTGACCTTGTTACTGTGAAATACTTCGGTTGGGTGTAGGGTTGTCAAATACCTATAATTTATTTTTTGATCTATTAGATTTATAAATTACATATACCGTTATTTGTCTTACATAACTTGCATTTTTAATTATTCTTTATTTATTCACTCTCTTATTAAAAACTGGTAAACATCATCGTCAGCAAGCAATTGGTTCGCAGGGGGTTGTTTGAGAGGTTTACAGAAAAATGAATAGGATGTGAAAATTCAACTGCCTAGCTCTCATGGTTCATGAGACATAGCATGGTAACAGACGGATGGATAGACTGGGGAATAAACAGCAATCTCTCAGAAATAGTGTTCCATATATTTGAACCCTAAAACAAGATCTTCAAACAACACTTTCTTATTTTTCTTTGACAACCCTAGTTTTACAAACCTGCCTTCTTTGCTTTTGCTTGGCAAATTCTTCAGTGAACTGTAAAACAGGACCAGGGCTAGACAAAGGCGGGCTCGCTAATTGCGTGTTCCCAGTTTACCCAAACTCTTAGATTTTCATGAAAAAAGAAAGTTTCACTAAAGAAAGAAAACACGGAAGACAGTTGCAAGAAAAACTTTGGCTAAGAAGAAGGTGTAGTTAATTTGTTATTTAAAACAAGAACAAGAAAACTACTTGAGCAAAAAAGGTTAAAAATAACGGTTCATGACATTCAGCCTGCTTACAGACGGATGACAGACAGAAAAAACAGCCAGATGGACAAACAACAGCTTTAGTGATATATTTCCCTTCTTACCCTTTGGACCTTAAATATAAATTTATATGTCAAAATAACCATCATGCTTAAACAAACCACATGCTATTATATTATACATACACATGTATTGTTTAAAAAAAAAACGACTCCCGCACTAATGAATTTAATCCTTGTGTCGCGGGGGGTTTCGCGAACATACAACTCATGCACAAAGACACCCCGACTCAGGACAAGTATTCGTGGATCACACTAATGCTTGTCCTATGCGAGGATCGAAACCGCGACTCGTCGCGCTCCGTGGGTTTGGCGTGATGACCTCAACCACTCGGTTACCAGTGCCGTCAATTGATGATCAGGGTGCACTTCTGTACATAAAAATGCACAGCATTATAAAGAATCCAGTTATTTCTTACAAATGTAATTCTTCCCAAAATTCTCAAGGATGGAGTCTTACTCGTCTTGATTCCAAAAAATAAAATTTAAAAGTAAATTCCACACATTCTTAATCTCTTTTCAACTTATAGTGGTAATAAACTACACCTTTTATTTCAAGGAATGTAGCTTTTAACTTAATTAATTAAAAGTAATAAAATAACAATTTTCTCCAACAAAATGAACACATTTCGAAATTCTTAGTGCAAAATAGTGCCACACATTAAAGCACTCCTTTACTCTTTTAATTATGGTTCAAGAAACATTAATTACCTCATTGGATCCAATCAATTAAATTAATAATTTTTTAAATGGAATTTGATAGTTATTGTACGTTGTAAAGAAAATCATTAAGAACAGTATTTCTATGGATCATTTGGTATGGGATAAACAATAGAACATCATTAAAAAATCAATTAACTATTTAGGTATATGAATGCTTTCGCGAGTACAGTCAGTAATAAAAGCCGGCACTTCAAATATTTTTGGTAACATTTAAGAAGACAACATTTTTAGAATAGGTACTTTATATCGGTGTAATTTTTAATCTTCTCGTCAATTATCAATTAATTAAATATCACTACCTAAAATAGTAAACAGACTTTTATGCTGACTGAATCTGCCTGAATTTTTCACTCTTTATATAAATTGTTTGAAAATTTATCACCATTTTGGATCAGGAATTTGGTTTTAGAATATTTGAGATTTGTGGATCCCGGCTGTTATACAAACATCTTTGACAGTCGTTACAGGTAGTCAGAAGCTTAAAAGTCTGACAACCAATCTAAGGGGTATCTTGTTATCCACGTAACTGGGTTGAGGAGATCAGATAGGCAGTCGCTCCTTGTAAAATACCGGTACTTAGCTGAATACCGTTAGACTGGAAGACAACCCCAATATAGTTGGGAAAAGGCTAGTATGATATGTTATGAATTATTTTTGTAAGTCTTGTTATGTCAAGACAAAATAATCACATACTTGCCGTTGGCTTCATAAAAACACAATTATATTGAGTACGGATCTCTGATCAAAACTAAAACATAAACGACATAACTTACAGTGAACTATTAGACACGGCGGTATTTATAACGAGGAATTAAAAGCGATTAATAGAAGCGATTAATCTTTATCTAATAATAATGTATTGTGTATCCCGTCTTTTGTGTGACTTGAACTTAAATTTGTTATGGCAGCTGATTAATGAAGGTCAAGGTGTAAGAGGGAGATAAAAATAAAGTTTCTCTCGTTTTAATAAAGGTTAGGCTGTATCTTCGACGGTAAGCCACTCGCGACACTGAGGATTAAACGTCATTTAGGCGAAATGTTGCAAAATAAAAGGACCACCCATCAAAATTATGACCTCATCATCATTGCTTAACCTCGGGTTTTTTTTAATGTTCATTGTTACAGTGGCAACAAAAATGCATTATCTGTGTAAATTTTGTACTGTCAATTTACCACGGTACAAGATGCATGGGCAGCGGAGTCTTAATATAATGTTTATTAAAGATCCGTTTTTCTCTTTTGAGTAAGGAACACTAAAAATAGTTACTTTAGTGTTTCATAGAAAACTACTGAACCAATTTTGATAAAAAATCGTAGCAGAGACTAAATACATCGAAATTATTCGAAATACATACCATTGAATCTATTGTAAAGACTGATTGGGATTTAATTTCTGGAATTGAAAGGATGTACAGACAAACAGTCTCATACAAAAACTTAGTCTACAGAATCGACAAGTGAATTTCTAATTAAGTACCTATTATGAATCTAGACTTCTCAAAAATCACTTAACATATTTTCATTCAAGCAAAGACTACAAAAAATTCTCATTAGAGCAACGAGACAGTCGGTAAAATAGGTAGTATCTTAAACAAAACTATTTAAAAGCACTTCCGACGGCAAAAAACCGTTCAAGTGCGAGTCGAAATAGCGATACAGAGGGTTCCGTACAAATAGACTGAAGAAAAAGTAATCGGTTGGGTCACGAATAAATTTGAGGTACGGTACCCTAAAACTTAATTTATTGTCACCCAACAAATTTATGACCGTAACAAGCTTTGCTTAACCTTGATATTTATGTTAAGTATTTTTTATTACACTACAACAAAAATTAATCTTCCGTTGTAAAAATGTTAACTGTCTAGCTATTACGGTTCATGAGATACAACTTGGTGACCAGACTGACAGACAGCGGTGGAACGGAACCCCAAAAATCGTACCAACGACGATAAAACCCGATCAATAACATTTAATAACAAAAAAAAGGATCAAAAGTTTACACCTTTATTCTTGTAACAATGATAAATTTAACAAGAACGAAGTCGGGAGCATAAATAGTAGTAATGTGACCGACAATGGGTATTTTATATCATTAATCTAATCGTTAATGAGGCTACTTTGACGATCACGAAAAAGGAAGTCTTTAACTGGCGAAAAAAAAAACTATAAAACAAAAATTGATTTGCTGCCATTAATTAGTATCAAACAAAAATCCATCTTAAAGTGTTGTGTTAAGGTTTAATTTGGGGTGTAGGAGGTTTAAAATGTGTAACAATATGATTTTTTATAGGAAACGTATCTTGAGTTAGCTTTTATGATCGATTGGATGATTGATGAGGTTTTGTTAGGTTTTGAACGTCAGACGTTGACGTCACTAATAAGATTTCGTATTAATATTCTAGGTACGAGCAAAAATGTAGTGTTTACTAAATAAGTTGGAATACTTAGAGTATAAAATTAATTTTCCCAAAAAAAAACACGTTTGACTTAATTTCAACTTCTATTTAAGACGTTTCTTTGTTTCATACTCCTAAGGCTCCGTCTGTCCATCCACCTGTCTCCAAGCTGTATCACATAAACCATGTAAGCTACATATTTGAAACTAGCTGGTTGCCCGCGACTTCGTCTGCGTGATTTTCAAGATGTGAAAAACTATGAAGTTTAATAATAACGATCATCACAAAAATGTAATGCAATATTGAAAATGAAACACTTTTTTTACATTTTAAGCTTGCTTTTTTTCTAAATTATAATGAATCTTGAGCGGCCCAAAGACTATCAAATGTTTGAATCAAACACATTTCATCGTTTACGATACTGTCCTGGTGTCAAATATTTCACAGCTGTTTTAATGACTTTTTCTTACTTAATCCCAAAAACAGGGGCTTATAACTTTGACATATCTGCCTGCCTGCCTGTCTGTCTGTGACATCATAGCTTCCGAACGAATTGTACAATTTTAATTTAAACGTGAATTATGTGCGAGTGTTCGTTAAGACATGTTTGACAAATCGAGCCGTTTAAAAATGGGGGAGGGGGATGCAAGTAGGAAAAAATAACAGAAGGTATAACTCAGTCTTAGCACTTCTGCTAAAAATGTTTTACTTTCGAAATTTTCCATTTACTAATTGGGTGGATTATGATTTTCGAGCACGTCTGTTCTTGAGACGGCCTACACCTGAAATTGTTAGACGGATTATGATAGTGATTATGAGGTATCATAAAATTATTATTGTACTGTAACCAAAGAGGTAAACCAGAACCATATTACTGAGGCCACGGTGCAGTGTCCGTTCGTCGTATTATTTTTGTGGACGGAGCTGGTGAAGTGAGAGTCGGGCTCGGTAACTGTGGATGTTACATAGTGTCATAAGATATAATATTTTGCAAAATTGCGCCCAGATAAACGGTTTCCTGAAACACGTTATGTTTGATTGTCCTCTTAATATTAAAACTGATCTTCCTCACAAACATTTGGAATATGTCCAAAATAAAAAAGTTGGTAAACGTGTTATCTTGGCCCCCTGGTGTTTTGATTATGATTTGCCTTTAAATTGCTGATAAATAAATGGCGTGAAAAAAATATCAGACACTCCTTTTTTTAAATTGACAATGACAAAAATCTAAAGTATAGGATAAGTCTAATTTGTGATGTTACGACAAAGCAAAATATGAACATAAAAGTGACTTTATGCGCATGAGTTCTATTTACTGTACCAATTTACAAAGAAAAATACGTATTTTATTCGTTAACCTACCTGACGATCATTGAAGTAAAATACCGTCATCCCTACTGCATAAATGGAACTTAAATAAAGACTACATGAGGTTGGTTATGAGGTTACGCTGTCGATACCGACAGCCAAAATGAATTTTCCAGACATCGTATGACGGATGTGAGTGCTGATAGCACGCTATTATCAGCCTTATTGGGGAAATTTCCAAAAATAATTATGTTCCTAGTCCACGTGGGCTTAGGGATCTCAGAGACTTATTCAGTCTCGTTCCTTCCCCTGTTTTTACCAGGCTACGAAAGAAGAAAATTTTAAATAAGTAGAGAATAGAATAAATTGTTAAAGGAATTTTTGGAAGGACCACGTGTGCGGTTTTTGTAATGGCGGATGTAGACCAATCAAATCGTTAAAATATTGAAAAATCCCAGGTATCAGTAGACATTGTTCTATCAATAGATACGTAATGTCAAAAACCGTCTAGCGTACGCTCTTATTAATTGATAGCTTCGGTCTTATAGATCTTTCACATTGCATACCTCTTATGAAATTTTTATGCAAGTTTTTCTATCCGAAATACTTTGGCCTATGTAATGTTGCAAATTCCAGAAAACATATTTCATTGTTTGAAAGATTTTTTTTTGTTTGAAAGTTTATATTTTTGTTGGTAGTTGTTACAGATGAACCAAGGTAATATGATTAACTGTGTCGTTCAGTAATTTATTGTTATGCATAATTATAGATGAGATCAATGTGAACTACATGCAACTTTGGGTTGAGTGTCACTATGAATTCTTTTATCTTGAAGTAGCATCGCCAACATTACCGAGCTAAAAACATAGGTATATACACCTATCGTAAATAAACACAAAATCATATTACGGCATTCCACATTTGAACTTGAGTAATTTTAGTACACCAATAAAAATAAAAATAATTTAAGTTCCTTTGTTTCAAGAATGTACCGATTACGAAGTAACATTTGCATCAAAAGAATAATAATAAAAGTATTAATAGTTTATGTTTCTTTTATTTTAATAATTGTCGCGCTAGGTCTACATTAGACTTGAAAGAGAATAAAATGACTGATTTTGTGAAAATGATTTACTTTCGAAAAAATATATTATTGCTCTGCCAAAAGTCTTAAGATAAATAGCGTGATGTTTTTTGAGTAAATTGATGACCGTGCTGCCTACTACTCAATAGGGTGAAAATACACTTCATAATTGTATTACACGATGTTACGGGTGAGTCCAAAAATTTAAAACTTTACTGCTCATGCCCCCTGCATAGTAGCGTTATGGTTTTTGTATATTTGTTGTATCATGTGTACGATAAGGTTCATGCAAAATTTGAACGAAATGTATTCAGTAGTTTATGAGATAATTTGATATTTGTGTATAGATATAAAAGGCTCCTGCTCACCCCCTGTAACGAAAAGCGAGATAATAAGTAAAAAGTATGTTGACCGGACCTTTTGTTGATATTCTCTGAAAATATGAATCAAATCTATTCAGTACTTTCCGAGATCTTTCCGGACATACATACAGACAAACAGACAAACAGACAAAAATTCTAAAATACATATTTTCGGCATCGGAATCGTTCGTAGACCACCCTCCAATTATTCTTTTTTAAAAATATTCAATGTACAGTTTTCACTTTTCTACAATTTTATTATATGTATAGATTCTCATAGATGATGTATTTCTATTGCTGCTATGATATTAAATATCGAAAATAAATATCAAGGTTAAACTACATTATAGTCATTAAATTCATTTTTTGAAAATTTAGCCCCAGAAAAACCGCGAGGCTAATATACGGGGCTGAATATTTATCAGCGATTCAAAATCCCTTGAACGTTTTAAAATTATGCCATATTGTATGAATATGAATCAATCAAACCAAAATTATATAAAGAAACCTCAGAAACAAACAAAAGTTACCACAGAAGATTAAATTTTATTAGTCTTATATAGATAAATACAATTTAATGTAAAAGAATTTATCAATGACAAAGATCTCTTAATATTAGAATCAAAGGATGTTGGTTTATAATAATTAAATAAATCTTGGAATAGTGATAGAAGTAAACAAAAGATATACAAAAGAAATAATAAATTTAATTTCAATGTAGCAAAGGTAATTCTTAGAACAATCATAGATATTCAATCTTTGCTCAGACTGAATGGACAACTCCTAATTATAGGTCTTCATTTCTTCTTTATTAAACTTATTAGAAACTGACTTTGAAATAACAAGTAAAGGGATGACTGGGAACAAAAAGTAAAATTCTATTTAGTCCCTCAGTTAGATACCAAATAGGTAATATTAGACACGTATTTTTACATTGGGTGTATACAATACCCAATGTTCGGTTATAAAAGGCAGACATAGAATACATCTTCCACAAACATTCAAGTCACATGCACAAAGACACCCAGACTCAGGACAAGCGTTCGTGGATCACACAAACGCTTCTCTCTCATCTTACAGCTGAACGAACGTCTTCTTCATAGCCATATATATCTTTCTCCAGAGCCACCTCAAGTATTTGCAAATACGTTTCGTTCTCTTCACAATATCTATGATTGGCCTCAGTATTATCACAAACCCCTATCCTGATTTAAATTTGAACATACGGCCAAAAGCAATAAAACTTATTTTACCGAAACTTAATTTGTGACGGTTTAGTAATTTAAACAGATGAGAAACCATGAAAAACCTTGAGTCAACAAAGTAATGCTTCAGCGATTGACTTAGCGCTCGATGAGCATGGTTAAGCAACACTTGTTGCGATAATGTTGAGGATGGGTGATCCATTAGGTACAGTTGCTATAACACTGAAATTTCCCTGACTTGCTCATGGAAGAATATATAATTTGGCAAGTGGCCTTATTAATTTGTAACGAATTATTTATGACAGAATATTTAGCTGCGCTCTGCACTACACTATAGGTCCATCGATGGATGACCAATGACCATCTGTTAACAGCGGTTGTTCGGCAAAATTATAAAGCTGGCAGTTTAGCAAGCACTCTAAAATGGTATGTTGTGTTACCTAGTACAATGGATCAAAAAAGCCTTGCAAATCCGATATTTAGAGAACTAAATCTATTAGCAAACTGGTCAGCCTATAACAGCAACAAAACAGAAGAGTAGACATAGGTAGACATAGACTCTTTGATTTCCATTTGGGAAAATCTGCAAATTACCTAAAAAATAGTATCTGGGTCTGACTGGATGCCGAAGGCGGAGGATCGGGTGTTGTGGTACAACTTGAGGAAAGCCTTTGTCCAGCAGTGGACCTCAATATTCTGATTAGATTGGTTAATTGAAATCTGCAAATGCAATAAACAAACTACAAAACACAGTCCTAGATACAAAAGAATAACAAACATTTGTAGCAACACTTGTAGGTAAGACCCCACACATTGACATAATCACACACTTAAATAAAAGCATACATTTCTTCACCTCCATTCAGAACTCCTATTACTATAATTACCGAAGCAGCAATGGACAGAAATCTTGAATCACATTCATGAGATAATGTTGCAATTAAATGTATAAGATTGTTTTCTAATATATGATCATGTTACGTAATTATGTTTTTGGGTAGCGATGGCTTAATGGCGGATCAAGCAGGTAATTTTTAAGTAGCGGTTTTGGAAGCGTAACTCACGCGTTATGGTGTTATTTGGTAGTTTGATAGAAAGTGAACAACTAATGATTGTGTGACTCTTCTTACGTAACACTCTTTGTTCAGGGTAACGAATATGAGAAATTGGTGAATGGTGAATGAAAAGTGATGTTTCAGCGGTTCGTTATGGGCAGAAAGCTGATGTGATGATTTATTTTTGGTAAGTTTTCTATTATTATACCTCCAAAGATATAATGAATACCCCAAAGGAATGAATAACCCAAAAATGAATACCCCAAGTTGGGGAAAAGCCAAGCCAAGTATGGACATTGGTCCAATAGAGGAGTCCTCTGATTACCTGAAAGGCAGTCGAAATTTTGTAATCGGATAGAATCTGCAGTGTATTTAACAGAAATCAATAATATTTTTTAACACAATAAGAACATACAATCGACTAAACATTGAAACTACTGCACCAATCTTTATAAAACTTTTAAAAGAATCAACCAAATCCGATCATCCAGTCCGAAGATCTGAGGCGGCAAACAAAAAAATAGACGAATTGAGAACCTCCTCCTCTTGAAATCGTTTGAAAGAATAAGTATTTCATAACTATCTAAGGACCTATAAAGAATATTTCTTTTTATACCTCTTCATTACACAATTTGCGATCAATCATTAGAGCATACAAAATCAAGGTGTAACTGACATTATAAATTTCGATGCGCATAATGAGACATTGGTTAAGTCGACCGCGTAATACAGAAAGGAGATTGTAAAACTAATTTTAATGGGCTAACGATTGCAGTTGTTGATACAAAGCAATTAGATATACGTTGGATCGTTTATTTTGTTATACCCAATTAAGAAACCGGTTATATGTGAGTTGGACTTGTGACAAAGACGGTTCAAAGAGATAAATAAATTTGCAAAATAATTTCGACACCCATCATAGTTATGACAGGACCAAGTGTTGCTTAGCCCTGATTATGTTTTGTTGTTCCTTTAGCAACAAAAATAAATCAAGTGCTTTCAACTTTAAGCTATTACAGTTCATGAGATACAGCCAGTAGAACCATAGGTGTAATAGGGTTCAGTTTTTTCCCTTGGGCACGGAACCCGAAAAATATTCTAGCTCACGGCAATGTTTGTTAGATCTTGGTTGTGACGTAAGTTGCGATATGAATATGGAAAGTTGTAGAAAAATAACAAAACTACGATTGTTTGGGAATTCAAATTCAAAATTGGAAATTTTAAATAGAAGCAGCAACCCCCTAAAATTGCTTCTTTCCACAAAAACAATGATTTTTATGCAATACCGTCGTGAGTCGTGTTATTCATCCCATTCTTGAATTTGATTATAATGGCAGAAAAAAAACCTTAAGAAATAATCATACCTATAAGCGATAACCATAAAACTCCATTAGCAAAAAGATAAATTATTTATTACCAACTCGACATTAAAATTTACATATTATCTTTCAGCTGAAAACTTATCTTTAAACAACCGTCACGGCTTTTTAACTTAGAGGTGGAACGTTTAAAAAAACACAAATTCTTTTCAGGAAACTTTTCAAATAACCGCGCTGTGTAAACGCCATTAGTATATTCTGGTGATGTTACGAGATCAACGTCTTTTTGAAACAGGGATGGATTTGGATCATTATCATTATCATTAAAAAAAATCCCATTGGAGTTTTTTTCCGCAAAAGAAAAAGAAATTTATAATACGTTTTTTTTATTAAAAATAAAAAAAATGTAGTTTATTGAACATAAGAGATGACAATAATTAAAAATACGCAAGAAATTTTTCTCGTAAGCGCAAAATAAATAACTAAAAAGAACATTGTGACTGTTTTATACACAGCCCTTATTTAAAAGCTTAGATTGTAGACAACCGGACATTATATTTGTTTGTGTATGTAAAAGAACAGCAAGACTTAAAAAGAACTTTCATCAAGGAACATGTTATTAAAAATTTCTTTGACATCTTTCTATCTTTTTCTCACTTGCCTTCCGTTTGTTATTTAATATTGTATATTATGTGAAAGAGTTACATGTATATATTTGTTACTTAATTTCTAATTTTTTCATAAAATTTGGTTTGGTGAGAGGACATTCTATATGCTAATCCTGGAAAAAAGTTTTGAGTAGGATTGTACAAATATAAACTCGTAAACACATCTCGTGTATATTAAACTATGTCATTATTTATTTTTTACAAACAAAACAATATACCAGAAATCTGTCACTTTAATTCGCGACACAAATTGACGGCATTATGCCAATTTTCTTTTCATTTAATTTGGTCAACCAAGTCCTACCCTGGCTCCTTTGGCTTGAATTTTGAGGGCCTAAAAGAAAACTTAAATTGGACTTTTGTGGGGTTTTACGTGGTACTCCGAGTTTCTTAGGTAACTTTAGCTGAAATTAGATTTCCCCGATGTTGACCTTGTTATTTTTAATGGAATAATAATAATAATTGTGTGTTTTTATTTTGTTTATAATTATGAAAAAGTACTGTAAATACTTTTTGAAATTACATTTTTGATTATTTTGACGTCGTGGCATTCGCTCATAAGCTGCGAGTATGGCCGTTGTGTGCCTTATTTTTAAACCGTGACGTAAAAAGAGGGATGTTATAAGTCTGGGGCTTCTGTCTATGACATCATAGCTTCCGAACAGATTGAGCGATTTCAGTTTTTCTTTGCACAATAGGGTGAATGCGATCTTTCTTAGATATTAGCTTCGTGAAGTTTTAGTCTTCAGATAAATGCTCAAATGCTTGTCTAATATTTTCTTAATAATCCATGTGAATCTACTTTCCTCTTTTTACTTTTATTCATCACTAGCTGTTGCCCGCGACTTCGTTCGCGTGTTTAGAAGATATAAGTTAGGATTTTTTGAACGGAAGCCCTCGAAGATGAATATTTTTCCCGTTTTTTCCGCATTGTCCATCGTATCTTCGCTCCTATTAGTCGCAGCGTGATGATATATAGCCTAAAACTTTCCTCGATGAATGGTCTATTCAACACAAAAAGAATTTTTCAATTTGGACCAGTAGTTCCTGAGATTAGCGCGTTCAAACAAACAAACAAACTCTTCAGCTTTATATATTAGGATAGATAGGTATAGATGTCTATATCTATTATTTCAATCGTGAAAGCGTCTGTATAAATACAGACTGAAAGTTCCAACATTACAGCTATTTTTCTATTACAATAATAACAAACTTAGAAAACTGAAACATAAAATATGAATGTATATACATACATGTTTTCAATTAGTTGTAAGTCGGTCAGTGTATTGTGGAGACGAGGAAAAACGCATGCGAGCGTGATAAGAATTCTTAGATGTAGGTAGGGCAGGGGAATTGGATGAGATAAGGAATACTGGACGCAGAGAAACTCGTAGTAAAAACTGTGTAACAAAATGTAGTTTTTGAAATCATTGTATAAAATTACAAAAACGAGAAATGATCTTGACGTGAACTTCATGCCCTTTCGCTGAATTCGGACATCTTTTTAAAGAATATAATATATTGTCGAGTGTTTTTTTCTCACCCGTTTATGTAAAAGTTTAGATACTTCAATGCTTTAATGCATGATCAATGTACCATGTAGTATTCTTGGTATAGTAGGTGTTACCAACCTATAACCGAATAACAGTATTATTTACTACAAGCCCATGCCCACGGATGGGTAAAGGCTTTTTGTCCTAATTTCCTATTTTTCTTTATATAAAGAGTGTCCCAGCCCTTAACGTTAAAGCCAAGAGCAATAAGATAACCTTTCCACATTCCTTACGAGCAAAACCGCGGGCTTATGCTAGCAAGAGAATAATAATTACAGAAATTTGATTAAATCTTATACAAATATCTTTGAACGAAGTCAAATTAACTGTCATAGTTTGATTTAATTTGAAACGAAGATATTTGACCATTCAAGCATTCCGTCCTTAATTAAATTGCAGGTATAACAACGAGGTTATCAATTGCAATAAACATAATTCTGAAATAAAGCTGAAGTTAGTTAATAATATTTTTATAGGAAAGGGGTTGATATTTTGTAACTGAATAAGTGTTTGTTTATTAACATTTAAACAAGTTATTATAAAAGACTAAAAACATTTAAAAAAACACCTATATTTTTTTAGCCGTACCAATTGTCACTTAACCTCGATTCCTACCTTCTTTCTCTCAAAAGAAATACAGCAGCTGTGAAAATTAAAACTTTCTTGCTTTCACGGTTCTTGAGATACAACCTGGTAACAGATAGACTAACAAGTCTGTCAGACAGAAAATTGTGTTTAGCTTTTACCCCTTACAATCATTTAGATTTTGATGCTATTATAGTGAGCGATTGCAACAAGACTTAGTACCTTCTATATTCATTTGATTCTAAGATAAAATATAATATTCCTACATTTCTGCGACTGAACATTTGTGTAGCCGACAAAGCATTGAAACTACTCAGAAGTCAGAATATGCATAGGAGTCTACCACTCCATCTAAACGTAATATTAAACCAGATATTAAAAAGAGACATCGCTCTACACCCTGTAGAGCGCTCTCTCGTTCCCACAATAACAACAGTCCTACTATACAGGATGTTGGTAGATCTTCCAAACCGAAATGTTACTGAGAATGTAATTTATGAGCTGTACCGAATAACGTTCATCAGATTTTAGAGATAATTAAACTAGTTTAAATGTTGCAGTTTGTGTGTCTTTGTGAATTTTCGGTATGATATGAGAAGTTAAAAGCCATTGGGTAAATAAGCAGAGGAATACGAGTCAAACTTGTGATATTGAGGTTTGAGTACAAATAAGCTCAAAATAAATATTTAAATAACCTAAAAGCCCACGTTTTTAAATGTCACTCCATTCAATTTATATCAAAATCGGTTCTGCAGTTTTTATACTTGGCAATTGCATTGTCATCGGTCTTGAAACTACCCTGAAAAGTGAGTGTATGAAAACGTGGAAAAATAGTTTTCCGTTGACAAAGAGTTACCATATTGCTGAAGATATGAAGTCTGTCTGTCTGTCTGTCCGTTCGTCGGTCAATAATCTATATCTCAGGAGCCACGATAGCTAGATAGCTGCAATATTCACAGTTAATGGATGTCTGTTACCGCGTTACACAACGGCTGTCCAAAATTTGTTCGCATTGTCACTCAACCGATTTGTTTATCTTAAGTCCTTTGTTACGGAACCTTTAGTGTCACCAGACGGACTCACCCCTGACCTATTATCAAAGATACAAATTTGATCAAGTTCATTCATTATGAACGGCAAATGATAAAAATGGCGTTCCAATAAATTTATTATCAAACAAAATGTTCTTTTAGTACAAAAAGGCTAAAATTAGGTCATCGGGTAATAACCAGAAAAGTTTTTATCACGTCTGAGCAAAACCCCCGGCACCTGTGAACGAAGTAATTTTGTTAAAAACCAATACTATTTCAAAAGCCATATTGGTAATGGCTGAAAATAAAACCTTTTTGTTTCGGGGAACAAAAAAAATATATTAAATTAATAAGTACTGAAGTCGTTTAAAAAAAAATGGATTGACAAAGACAATAAGACATGTCTCTCATCGTCTCTTTATGACTACTCGTTCTAGAATAGAAACAATACTTAGATAGTAGGTAATAACTGAAAATAATGTCATTACGACTCAAATTATTTGCCTAATACCGGTGGAAGAATAAATACCGTTTATATCACCATCTCTCTAGACCAGGGGCTCCCAACCGGGGTCCCGTTAAGCCGAAATATGGTCTGTAAATGACAGGGTGGAAACGGCCACAAGTAACCTAAAGACAATGCGTACCAGTCATAGATGCATGTCAACTTATGTACGCATTACATCGACTTTGAAGTGACTTTGTGATCACTGCTAGCAAAAATAATATACAAGTAGTCAATGATAAACAGACAGGCTCCATAATTGTATCTAAATTTTATTTTATCTTAACCACCTGTAAACGTATATTATGGATTGCAATAGATGATTTTGATTTGATTTAATTTGATAAAGAAAAGGTTGTTATCACCTTTTTTATGCCTTAGTTTAGACGGTGAAATCCCACCTTCTCGGGGGAGGAGGCAGGTAGTGTCAGACTCTTACTGACTAAACCTGAACCGCCGTACAGCGTCTCCGGATTTATTCAGCAATTCAATACGCAGGTTGAGAACCCCTGCACTAGATAATGACTAAGTCGCGGTAATTTGGACATTCTCGTATATATTGAGGCCGTCCGATCTCGCTATTAAAGGTAATGTGTCGCAAATTATTAACGAGACCAAATACGGAATGTTTTTCTCATTACTTCGTGATGTAGCGAAAATTGTGGTCAGAAGGTTAATTTTGATATTTTTGTTGTTTTTTTGGTAGCAATTAACTTTGATTACTTGCATTTCCTTGGCAGTATGATTATTATTATAGTTAGACCGGAGTGATAGCGTGAAGATATGAACTAGAAATGTTTGTTCTGAGTAAGGAGTTTCGTTGTGCATGTGATTTGATTGTTTGTGATGCTTATTATCTAAAAGTGAAACAGACTTGCCCAGACTCAGATTTTAAAAGAAATTGGGTTTAATGCGAGTTGGACCAGCGATATGTCGGGATGAGCGTTTCTTACAAGTATGCTAAGAAATGAAGAATTTTATGATAGTAACCATAATTGCTAATTTTGTTTTTAGTATTAGTTGTTCTTGCAAAAACCGACTTAATTCACTTCTGAACATGTTAGCTGTCTAACCTAACCAGTTAAAATTTTACGATTCATGAGATACAGACTAATATCCGACGGATAGAAAGACAGACAGACAGCGAAGCCTCCGTCACTGGGTTCCAATTTTACTCTTTTCATACAAAAAGTTAAAAAATCAGTACAAACTTGAACTTCTGTTAACAACACTTATCGAACAAGTTCTAGTTGTTGTATTCATATCATATTAACTTTGATAGTTTGTATATCAAAATAAAACCCAAACTAGTTATACCGGTAGCTACCAAAGTAATATCAATTGTGGGAGAGGGACAGCGCAATACATGAGCAGAGCGGCATCTCTTTTCCACCTAGGAGAGGTATAGAGATATTACTGTAATAGAGGCAGAAGGCTCTTTATAACGGTGTATGAATGTGACGATAATCTGTTTAAAAGCTGATAACAAATTAAAGCGTTGTATTGATTTAAGTTTCGTTGAGTTATCGTTGAGTATAATTTAGAAGATTTAAATAAATTAAAGAAATTATGCGTTACAGTGCCTTAATAAATATAGGTTGGTTACGTATGATTATCTTTATGTTGGTTTTTGGGTTTCGTTTTTAAAATATAGATTTAAACGTAGAGGCCTTGCGTAATGTTATATCGGATTAGTTTGAGATGTCCAAGCTAAGCCCACAGTGCGCGTCGTATCGCGGCTTTGATCCCCGCGTACACGTAGGACAAGTACTTGTGTGATCCACGAATGATTGTTCTGATTCTGGGTGTTATTGTCCATATGATTTGTATGTTTGTGAAACACTCCGCGATACAACAAGCAACATTCAATATGTCATTTCGTTGTGTCACGTGATGAGACTTTGACTTATTAGTGCACGGAACCGTCAATGTCGCGAATCCAACTTGCACTTGACCGGGTTTTTTATAATAATTTTCGTAAGCCCCTAATTTCTATAAAAAAGATACAAACTAACCTCAATTATTTACTTGTCTGAATCCAACACAAATATTTTAGTTTCTTCGAAAACTACAACCATAACTTTCCTACAAATAAAAATATATCCGATAGTTACTTATAGGAGTTACGGTAAAACTCAAGGTTAGGTAACTAGTAATGAACATAATACGACACGAACCAGATCGGGCCTTTCATTCGAGCCGACACTTGTTTTTTTTAACCTGACATAAGTAACCTGTGGTTAGAGTTCGGTTAGTATAGAGAGAGCTACAATATATATCAAACGTTACCTGGAAAAAAACGGAACGTAACGTTCGGCCGGAACACTGCTCTGAGTAATGTAATTAAGTAAAAAAATAGTTTAAGTGTGATAAAGTGTGTTAAAAACGTTTCTATGGACTAAGGGTGTGCAAAAACTCAAGTGTAAATGTTATCTAACAAAACAATTAACTGTTGACCTAAAAACAATAACAACTCATAGTGTGTTTATATCGGTGAAATACTACAATAAACTAAACTTATAAGTGAAAACATTAAGTGAATTGAAAGTTTCTTACGCTATATTATTCAATTGATTCGATATTTCTACTTAATAAAGCCAAAAACACAATTATTTACTACTATAAAAATAAACTAACAGTTGCGAATAACATTTTGAAATATTTTCATAAAGTAAACAAAGATCGTCCTTCAACATTCACCAATCACAGATCGAATACGGCAACTTGACAGAACAATATTCGTTCAAAAACTTAATTTTGTGTTTTGGACTCGTGGCTTTTGAGCTACGTTTCGTTACGCACAGATTTTTCACCAAGAGAAAAATAGTGAATACAATAGAAATAAATAAATATAAATAATAATGGAATTAAGTGATAACAATAACATAACATTAAGAAACACGCGAATTGTGCGTTCTCAGTCTAATATTTCTCTTAATTCATTAGACTCCTCACCAACTCTTAGTGTGCAAAGCATGATGGATTTATCGACTCATGTTAAATCTGATGAGGTGATAGAATTGCAAAACATAATTAAACGGCTACAAAATGAACTACTGGCCGCTCATTCCGAAATTGAGTCTTTAAACTTAGATAATTCTTCACTGAAACAAAAATTACAGGAAGAAATAAGCAAATATAACCAACTTAAAAAAACGTGCAATACTTTAAGCATGAGTTCAGTTACCTCGTCAAACAAGCTAAAGAGGAATAAGAAAGGTGAATCAAAGACAAAATCAAACTTTTCTGCAAGAAAACTAAACCTAGATCTCGAATTCCATACACCTAAGACAACTTCATTACCACACTCTCCAAGACAAAATAACTTACCCATCAATATTAAAGAAGATAATGTTACTGAGGATCAAAAAACCCAGGAAAATTACCAGAAGGGAAGTACCACTTGCGAGTCTCAAACATCTCCAGCGACTAATCAACAAGTCAATTGTATTAAAAACTCGGTACCTGAATGTGGACAGGTAATTCTCCTAGCAGATAATCAAGGTAAAGGCGTTGTGCAGAAACTTATCCATAACAAGAAAAAACTAATGTTGACAAATTATAAAATTCATTCAATTAGAAGACCGAATGCGAAAGCAAAATATGTTCTAGCGGACTGTAGTAACTTAGCGAAAAGTTTGACAAAAAGTGACTATGTTGTGTTAATGGTAGGCAGTAACGATTCTAATCCAGTGGAATTTATGTCTGAAGTATCTATAGCGCTACATCACCTCAAAGTCTGTAACGTATTTGTCATTAATGTCTTTCATAATCGCTACCTTAATGAATATAAAATTAATTCTCAATTAAAACTTCTATCTCAAAACTACAAAAATTGTACGTATATTGAAACTAATCCAAATATAGACATCTCGACACAAATTATTCACCAAATAAATATTGCACAATATACGAACACATTTCTTTCATACAATGACCACAAACTAGTAAAGAGTAATAATTTTAGAAATATTGTTCGAAATCAGATTACAAAACGAAATTCAGCAGATGCGGCACCGACTGTCAAACCTAAAATCAACAACACCATTATATTGGAACCAAGAAAGGGTACAATACCGTTTTATTTTCCCGTTATTAAAAAAACATTACAAATAGAACCTGACTGCAAATTGACTAACAGAAGCAAATTTTTTCGTAACTAAGTACTCTCACACAATTTTTCATCAAAATATTGCTGGTGCGTTAAATAAAATACCCGATTTAGAAATTGCGTTACAAGAGTTAAAAGAGTTAAAGAAAAATGTTATAATAGTATGTCTGAGCGAACATTTCTTGAAAAAGAACGAAGAAAGTTACTTAAACCTAAACGATTTCTATATGGCTGCGAGCTACTCACGACTTAATCAACGACGTGGAGGTTCTTGTATACTGTGTAGGAAAGGTTACAAAAGCACTGAACTTGATGTGACAAAAACCTTTGCTGAAGATAAACATTTTGAGATCTGCGGCATACAACTAGATAAACCTAAAATAATCGTACTTTCTATATACCGAACACCCAACTCAGACGTAAAAATTTTTTTCAAACATTTATCAAATATTCTATCGAAATTACGAAATAAAAAACATAAAATAGTAATCTGTGGGGATTTTAATATAGATTTAGGAGCGTCCGATAAAAATAGTATCCAATTTAAAGAATTAATAGTTAATCAGGGATTACAATATCATATAAATAAACCTACTAGACTCAACAAATGTATAGACAATATTATTAGTAACATTGACGGTGCCATAGGCGAAACTTTCAATTTCTATCTCTCTGACCATAATACCGCTCAAACTATAACGGTAGAACACCAGGATTTAAATAACAATAGATTCTACAATATGACTTTAAAAGACTTAAGTAAGGAAAATATTAATAAATTTGTTAATTACATTGGTAGTATAAGTTTCAATGAAATTTGTGAACTAAATAATGTCAATGACGCCTTTAATGAATTTCACGATTTGTTGACACTATTTCACAAACTTTGTTTTCCTACAATAAAGGTAAAAATAAAACAGAATAATAAAAAACCTAAATGGATAACCAAAGGTGTAAAAATAAGTAGTAAGACTAAACGGTTATTAAGGTATAAATATTATTTAAATAAAAATAGTGAAAATAAGCAACAATTTAAAACTTATTCCAGACTCCTAAAAAAATGTATCAATAACCTACAGTCCCTATGTAACCGTAGAGTTATAGCCCTTTCACGAAATAAGGTAAAAGCCACGTGGGATATTGTGAAAAAAAGTATGGGTAATGTTCTGCCTAGAGAATTTATCGGTAGTATTATTGACAACTCTATAACCCTTACTTCTGGGTCTGACATATCTAATAAATTTAATAACTATTTCATTGACATTGCCAATAATAATTCATTCAATTCAATTAATAATAATAACACTGACTTGCTTAGTATACAATCACAGGACAATAGTATTTTCTTAGAACCTACAAGTGCAACGGAAATATATTGGGTAATTCATTCGCTAAAAAATACCAAATCGGCTGGTTATGACGGCATCACAACAGATCTTATTAAATATATTGCTCGTTATATTGCTCCGCCTTTAGAGCACATTATTAATCTGTCTTTTGAACAGGGTTGTTTCCCTGATAGATTGAAATTATCATTGATTAAACCACTACACAAAAAAGGCACAAAATCAGACGTAAACAATTATAGGCCGATAGCGTTAACTCCAATATTATCAAAAATATTTGAAAAGATAATGTACAAAAGATTGCTTAAATACTTAGATAAATTTGAAATTTTAGTTCCGCAACAATATGGATTTAGACAGAATAAATCGACTACCATGGCAATATTTACCTTAGTAAAAAACATCTTAGAAAATATGAATACAAAAAAACCATCCTGTGCCTTATTCTTAGATTTAAGTAAAGCATTTGACCTCGTTGATCATAATAGACTTATAGAGAAACTTGAAAAGTATGGTGTCAGAGGCCCAGCGAAAAAATGGTTTCAGTCGTATTTAAGTAACAGACAGCAGATAACAAGGATAGCTAAACTTAATAAAGTAACAAATACTATTGAAGATTTTGATTCTGTTCCACGTACTAATAGCTGTGGCGTGCCTCAGGGTAGTATCCTGGGGCCGCTATTATTTCTTGTGTACATTAACGACCTACCACAGTCAATAAGTCATCAGTGTGTCCTATTTGCAGACGATACTACTATCATCATAAAGAGTAATCAACCCCAAAATTTGAGTTCTCAGGTCAACAAAGCATTAGGTGAAATTATTAAATGGCTAGATACTAATAAGTTAAAAATAAATATTTCCAAAACTAATGTAATTTATTTTAAAACATGGAAAAGTAAGCCCATACAACTTAATGTATCTTATAATACTAGTGTTATAGAACAAATACATTGCTCTAAATTCCTGGGTATAACGGTAGACGAACATATTACTTGGAAAACTCATATCGAAAATGTATGTGTAAAAATTAATAGATTTGTCTTCGCTTTAAGAAAAATTACATGTATAACATCCATGCAAACTGCCCTAATGGTATACCATGCATACGTTTGCTCGGTTATCCGCTACGGTATCATTGTGTGGGGAAACTCTTCAGATATATCACGAGTGTTCATTGCTCAGAAGAAGTGTGTTCGTGCAATGTTTAATATTGACTGGTGTGATACATGTAAACCCGCATTCCAATCAAATAACCTCTTAACGGTTCCCTGTATTTATATCTACGAGATTTCTAAATTTGTGAAAAATAATCCTCAATTTTTTGTGTCCAACAATAATATAAATAAAAGAAAAGCTACTCATTTAGAATTTCAGTTACCTATTCCTAGATTAGAGTTATTTAGACGAAGCTGTATTTATATGGGTCCCTTAATATATAACTCTTTACCAAAAACTATAACCGGTCTACCTCCAAATAAATTTTGTGTAATGTTAAGAGAATGGTTATGTCAGCAATGTTTTTACTCAGTTGATGAATTTTTAGCAAAAAACCCATGTAAATTCTACAATTGTGAACGATCTGTGAGGTATAGACTGTAAATTAAAATAAGTTGAATTGTTATAAATGTTCTATTTCTGTGATAATACTATATATTTGAACTGTATAAAGATTTGCATGTCGCCAAGCGGCAAGATGTATATGGCACCTTGACAATGTTTTACCACCATTATGTACCTACATTTTATGCAAATAAAGAATTATTATTATTATTATCTCTTTTCATTCACGGGTTAACTTCATGCGAAGAGACCCGGTCCTTTTTAAAGGCGTGAACGGGGACACAGGTCCAACGTGCAGAGGCCTTCTTGAGAACTTTAATCTACAAAGTGATGGGGCATCTACTAGGGATCATTCACCTCTGCTCTATGGGAGAACAGACATGAAGAATCCAAAGTAGATGCAGGACTATTGCAAGTATGTGTGTAAAATCAATTAGACTATTATAATATATATGAGACATTGTTACGTGGACCAGTTCCTTAAATTATCCGGTAAACTATGGCACCTGCCTCTCTACACATGGTGATGTAAATAAATTGGCAGGCGGTGACTCGCCACTCACTAGATGGGCCCCCTATGATACCGTCACGATTGACAGCAGGTGGGCAACACCAGTGCGAGTGACTAGGGGTGTAGAGAGGTGCGACACCGATTTCACCATCGCGGGTCACAGACCCGGAGCGGGTTTCCTCGTTATTACGCCATTAGACACTTCCACCCCCGAGCATATAGCTCTAGCGACCCCTCTCTAGCCAGCCAGTTAAGGCAAGAAAGAGCTGGGAGTCCCCGTAAAGAGTGACCCCCTGGGGCATTCAGGTTCCGTTGTGTCGCTACTCACAAACAGCTCGCCACAAGCTGCCCTGCGGATATATGCTCCTACATATACCTTCAGACACATTTTTTATTTACATCTCAAGGTTTGAAAAAGCATACTAATGTACCCTCTGGTCATGCGTTATTCCCATGGAGAGAGAAAACGTCTAGCCCCGAGGGGTTTTATTATTATTATTATTAAAGGTTATAAGAGGTAAAAGAAAAATATTATTAAAGGTTATAAGAGGTAAAAGAAAAAAAAATAAGTTCTTTATATTTTTTTGTTGAACTGTTTGACTCGCGACCCCATCGCGTCAGCTCATGTTTAAGTTAGTTTCGAACCCAAACAAAGTATAATTGCAGACCCAATATAAACGTATTTGTTTGAACGCGCTAATCTCAGGACCTAGGTACTGTTCCGATTACAAAACCGATAGAAGATATCCCTTTATTGACGAAGGCTAAAGGATATAAGCATCACACTATGATTAATAAGAACTAAGCGGTAATTAAACTGATTAAAAATATCCCCACATGTTATCCTTTCAACCACATTCATAACATTCAGACACCTTCGTAAACATAGTATTTGGGAACATTAAATGAACATTTTGTTTTATCTGATAAGACACAACTTATCCCCTTAATATTGTGACAATAACAGCTTCAAAAATCTTCAAACATTTTTTTTACTGTACCAATTTAGAAAAAATACTTGACTTAAATAATTTTATTACATTATGTTAGCCTTCTCCATACAATACCAGCATAGTTTGAAACGGAAGGCCGTCCAAACCAGAGTATGGTAGTCTGCAATCAACTCCCAAACAGCACTGTATGATTTATAATATACATTATACACATATTCATATACAGTCACCCACATCTACACTAACCATCCAAAGAACAACCTTATTGTGTGGTCAATAAGGGTGATATTATAATTAAGAGCCGGTACTGCGTGGTCTTCTGTACTTAGTTTGTATTCGCTCTCACAATCAACAGTCATATGTTTTTGATTTACAAAAGTTTTGGGTTATGGTAAGCTATGGCTACTAGTTTATTTTGAGGTTTGAGATTCTTTTTATCCTTTTCCCAACTATGCTTTGGTCGTCTGCCAATGTAACTCGATGCAGCTAAGTACGAGTGTTTTACAAGGAGCGTCTATCTATCTGATCTCCTCGTTAGAGTTTGACTGATTGTCAGACTTTCTAGCTCCTGACTACCCGTAACGACTATCAAAGATGTATTATTAACAGCCGGAACCCACAATTTAACGTGTCTTCCGAAACACGGAGGAACTCTTTATGACATAGAAGGTCACCCATTCACTAAGACTTTTCTATCAAATATTTGTACCTACATGACTAAAGATACCTAGACTTAGTACAAGCACTTATGAATTTCAAAAAAAAGGCTATTTAGATTTTTAAGAAACAGCTTAACGTTTTCAATGGCATGATGAACTAAACCTCGCTTTAATGTCGCCCTTTTTTTTTTGTTAGGCGAAGAAATCCTCATGGGCACCCGCTTCCTCGGGGGAGGGAACGGGTTAACGGGTAGTGTCAGACTCTTACTGTCTAAACCTGAACGACCGTGCTACGTCATCCGCGCTTTTATGTCGGTATATGGCAATGAGTCGCAATCCTTTTTACTTAAAACCAACTACACGCGGTCGCCCATCCAAGTACAAACCGCGTCCGATGTTGCTTATTATGTATTTTACGTGGTAGTTTAACCAGCTATCCTTGCAATTAGTTACATTAGCCACAGAACATCCAGCTCACTATTAAATCTTCGTCTTTTGTTTTGAAAGGTGTGGTTCAAAATGTCAAGGTATATGGACCAAAGATCATTCGAGTGCAATCGGTGAAAGGCGGTCGGCAGCAAACCTTTAAATGACCCGTTTCAACTCCTTTTAAGTTAAATCTAACTGATATTGTTGATATTAACCACGCCTTGGTTTGCCATCTTCCGAAAGGTTAGTTGGTGCATCGTACGTGTAAAGTTTGCTGTTTTAGTGTTGTAAATGTTGTTAATGGTTTTTGGGATAGTAATAAAATTTGTTAATGTTTGTTTGTTAATGTAAATGTTTTATTTTAGTGATGATTAGAAACTAATAAAATCTTTTCTTTATTTTAGATTAGAATATACAGTATTGTACACTATTGAATTACAGCAGTGATTCTTAGAACATACAGTATAAGGGTACAATAGTGGAGTTAAACTTAAAATTAAGTTTAAAAATAATCAGGGTCTCTTTAGCAATTTTCTTACATTAAAAATAAGCAAGCAAATCGGCGAGGCTCAGCTAGTTACTAAAAAAAAGCATAAACTAAAACCTAATGTATTCTAGAACATTCTATACACGTACAATTTCAGCTAAGTAACAATGGTTCCATACCAAAAGGGTAAAACGAAACAATATTACTGAGGCTCTGCTGTCTGCCCGTCTGTATGCCCATCCGTACGTCACCAAGATCATCATCACCTCAGCCTATAGCAGTCCACTGCTGGACATAGGCCTCTCCATATGTTCTCCAGCGTGACCAGTTCAATATCTCATGAACAATGTTTGCCAATTAGTTGAAATTTTTACTTTTACTTTGATTCTGTCTATAAAAACAAATGCAAAAATAAATTTCAACGTACAGCCATTTGTTGTAATAAATTTGAGGTTGCGTTAACCTACGTCACCCAACCGATTTTTTTCTTTTAACTTATTTGTACGGAATACTCGGCTTGGTTAATCCGAAACGTGCTTAACCGTTGTTTTTTCATATCTGAAGCAAACAACCTCCATTCATAACGAGGCAAGGAACATAAAACTCACTTTGTCAGTAATCTTAGGCTGTCACGAATGAATGACATGCTCTGACGCCCTTCAGACATATAATTCGTACGAAACAAGCTCTATTCCTTTTATTTTCAAGATGATATTGAAAATTATGATCTTTGTTTTAGATTTTAGGGTTAATGTTTGCTTGTTATACTTTTTGTTCTGTTTTATTATGATGTGGTGGGCTTTGCGGTTGTTTGCTTGCATGAGGTGCAGATTTGATCCCAACGTAAGCGAAGTACTTTTATTTTTATTTTGTCAAAACGACTCGCGTACTTAAAAATTTAATGCTTTTGATTGGGAGTTTCAATAGCATTTAAGTAACATGGATCGAACCCGCGACTTTGGAAGCATTTAGGAAGTGGTGAAGGGTGGGCAAAACGGGGTGCTATCCAATGTCCTTTGATCTTCAAAAAGCCTACTTACTACTAGAATATAAGACTTATGATTTTGCGACTCGTTGCGCAAAGTCTGTTTGGCGTGGTGACCTCAACCACCCGGCTATCCGTGCAGTCGGTATTCTGCGATGAGCATGATGATCAATGTTCCAACTTTCCTTATACTTAAGAGAACAGTGGGAACCCTTGATCCTACCTGGATACAGTATTGACGATGGTAGGACTGATAGTATGTATTTCTTGTTAAAACAATCCTACTCCAATCTGGTCTGTTAAGCAAAATTTATACAGCAGAACGTACGTAGGAAAAACCCGAAAAGTCCAAAATCATTACCATTCTCACCGCAACCACGTAACAATTTTCAAAAGAAAATACTTTTAACGAAAACATATACGACGTTTTTAAGGGCACTTCATAAATTATAGAGATAATGGCGCCTCTCGCGACATCGCCGAAGGTCAATAAACAGCCTTCTGAAATCTTTTCTAAGGAAAAAAGGAAACTTCGTAGCATTCCAAATACGTACGCACACACATTCATCCCCCACCTTTACTAGGGTGACTGTGGGTTTGGGTTTTGTGTGGATAAGTCCTAGTCTGGAACTAGTCGTAGAGTTAAGAAAAAAGTAAAAGTACTAAACCGTTGCATCATTTAATAATGGTTAGTCCTCTTAAAAGGAGAGTGTGAAATACTAACATTTTTTTTATCAGTTTCGGCTTAATATGTTGTATGGTACAATAATCATTTCTATTGGGACAAAACCCTGAATGTTTTTGCTCAAAATTGTGAAACACTAATTACTATATATGTGTGTAATAAAAAACAAAAAAAATAAAAATTAGTGCAAGTGTTATGTTTTTACTGGTAACTACTCAACCAATTTTGAAAAAGAAATGGTACCTGCAACTATCGGATATCCGAAAAAAAACCATCCGCAATATTCTCATGCATAGATTTATATGTGAATATTATATTCCAATATGAACACAAAATTGCATATCCCTAACTTTCCTGGTATACACTTGAAATAGAATTCAACTCCAATAAAATACAAATTCCTGACAGCTAAAATTCACACAAGCAATACAAAAAGACTAATTATTAAAACACATTAATATTTAAATACCTATTTTTACTGACTTCTTAACACGATCCAAGACTGGATTTCATACAAAGTTTCATTAAAATTTAAGTCAGTAGCAAGTGTGGCATGTCACACCCCAGTTTCAAGTTTTCGTTGTTTCCCGCCTTTTTCTAGCTTCACTGCCCGTAATGACTGGTATCAGCATAAATTAAACATAAACGACGCTAATGATATCTTGCACACACCATTGCGCTGTTTTGTTGAGAAGGTAAGCAGAAACTATAGCAAAAATGTTTGGATGGAAATGTTTGAAGGTTTAAACCATTTTATATGTAACCTAAACGTATTTGGAAAGAATATGACATTTGAAGCAAATTTATTTAAAGTGGTTTTGTAATAGGTACATTCATTTACCGTTAGTTCTCAACAAGACTTCTGAATATTGGGCTTTGGCCGCGAGCATGTTTGTAACTTTGTAAAGGAAGCTTTACCGCTATTATGAAAATTTCAGTTGGCGAAGATTTGTCCCTGCGTCCAGATGAAATACTGAAATCCAATTAAAATATTCTTCAACTATATATTTTGCGAAAATTCCACTTGAAAGTAAAATCAATCACATTTGTCTAAATAAATAGATGATATATAATCACAGCGCCTTAGATGCAAGTCACTTGTTTATTTTTTGTATATTCTTTCCCCAGTAGTTGAGACTTATCTCTATAATTCCTTACATCATAGTCACCCTAACTAAACTTCACCTCGGTGGCAAGTAAATAATTATTATTTTGTATTCGCACCACGTCGCCGCGGCTAGGGGGGCGGTAGAGCCGTGTGAAGTTGAATAACGAATAACAATGATTTTTTCTTATTTTCAAAGTTTTTTTGGCATTTTTTTATGTGAGGACGGCCTCTTAGTTTCTGTTTCGAGGTTTTCGGTATTTTAAAGGTTTGTTTGGTTATGTGATATAAATACATATCCTCCTCTAAGAAATTTAATCATTGACTTGCTGGAGTTCACAAAGATTCAAGTCACATTTACATTATACAAAGACACCCAGACTTAGTAACAGCATTCGTCAATCACTCAGATTCGCGTGTTCCACGCGGGGATGAAACCTGCGACACATCGCGTATCGTGGGGTCGGCTTGGTGACCTCAACGTCTAAGCTAATTAGCTAATAAGCTTTGGCCTCAAGAGGTAATTGTGTCATAGTTTTCTTGGAGCCCAAGTTATACGTAAAGAAACAAATTTTTATTATTTCGGTGAAGCGGTTCACCTTAACGCAAACTAAATTCAACAATAATAATATCCAATATTTTTTTATATTTTTTAGTTAAAAAGAAACAAAGTTCCATAAAATAATAATAACTTGAAAACTAAAAATATTCTGCTCATAATAGCCAAAAAACAGTTTATACAGTAATCTATTTTAATCCTATTTTAATTATATTCCCGTTAATGAGATACGGATAAAGGATTAAAATATGAAATAATTATAAATCCCATATCCACGATAACGTAAACTTGGTAATTAATAATTAAAATTTAATGAATATTTTTGTTGAATACTTGTTGAATTCATAATACACTCAATTTTATGATCTAGTTGAGAGGCTGATTAATTATTGTATATCTATTCTGTAATCGGTCAAGCGACTTGCGACATTTAATTTTTCGTAGATACCTATAGGAAATTGGTCACATAACTCCATCTTGACCGTATCATCTTTGCGTGAGAGCGGTTGGAGTCACCACGTCAAACCCACTGTGCGCGTCGTGTCGCGGGTGCAATCCCCGCGAAGGACAAGCATTTGTGTGATATCCACGACTCAAAGATTGAATTCCATACTAGGAAAGTCGATTAAAAAGAGGTGACTCTTTCCATATATCTTGTCTGATCAGACATAGATCTGTCCTGCTCCACCAATCTTCGTCCTTTTCATTAATCGTTCTAAAAATAACCTTGTACTGCTTTCTTGTGTTATAAAACCAATCATCATAATCATCATCATCCACAGCCTTTGTCCTCCCACTGCCGGGCATAGGCCTCCCCTTTCTCTTGCCAATTTCTACAGTCCTCTGCTAGCCTTTCCAGACGAGACCTTTACTATATTTTTATAATAACTATCGTGAGACTGATTCATTATTAACTGATGTAACGGTTTACTCACGCGTATTTATCGGAGTAGGCCGACTAGTTTCGGACCCAACCGGAGTCCTTAATCATGAGCAGATGCGGCGGGACTCGACTCGCGATCCCGATAAATACCCTTTACTATGTCAAAACAATATCATTCCTAAAATAAAAACCTGAGTAATTAATACTCATTTAAGTGATGTCCGGAAAAGACGCGTTGTTCGTGAGAATAGCTCAGCATACTGATCATTCTTGGTATACTATTAAGCTTGCTCCATTTAAACTGCGCATTAATGTTAATATATTTTAAGTGTTCCGTAAGTGATCACTTAAGGGCACGGTTTTGTTGATAAGCGTTAGCGGGAGCGGGAGAGGTTTGATGTAATTTGATTTTAATTATTTTGAACGATTTTCGCTTTATCGTTTTGTATTTGGGTAGAGATGAACAATTTACTACTCTAGTAAGACTGGTAAATGATCATATCTGAAAATAATAATATCAGTGTAATACGTCCCACTATCGTCTAACACGATAAACGCAGGCTTCTGCCCGTATAAGGAAGGTTTGAGCATTGATCACCACGCTAACTCACTGGCTGGCGATTTCAGATTAGAATATTTGGAATCCAGATTTTGGCATGTATTTTCCTTCACTGTCAGGTACATAACAATAAGAAAGTACATAATAACTTTTGATAATAAAAGTTGCCAACTTTAGGATCACACCTACACCTTACACACCAAAACCTGCTTACTTAAACTTCCATACAAATCCATTTATAGAACCACTAGGTCACCAGGACTTTTTTTAAAGACATGTGTGACATATTATATGATTTTCATTAAAACAAAGAGATGAAATCTACTATTACACTTAGGTTAAATCATGTCAAAGCATGCTTTGTATCAAAAAATAATAATAAAAATACGAAACAGTTACAATCAGGACGAAATTACTTTTCAAACCAAACTAAACTAATTCTTAATTCAAGTAACTAAAACAGAAATTCGCTGAACACAAATCTGAAAGCACAATTTAGTATCTACCACTAAAACCGCACCCTTAATTCGTTAAAACCGTGTGTGAACAGAATTTATCATTAGCTTAAACCTAACCTCCTTGTAATACCCAATAATGATGGTATAATTGATAATTTGGTGGTTAATGAACTAAGTACTTCTTTGAGAAATGTAAGTCATTTTGTAAATCAATTTTGTCAGTACTCGCTTGTGAAATTTATGTTAGCCTAAAGGCAAACAAACCACGGCGGAGTTGTATGTATGCCGTCTTTCTTTGCATCAGTGTAACTTTCAGAGAGAAGCAGTGGTGCTAAATGAGTATAAAAAAGTCGACTAATACTATTATTATAATGCTTTTTTTATTATTTAAAATGCACACATCGCTGAGAATCGGATCATATTTGTAATTGTAATTAAATACAAATAATGCAGTGATAAAAGACACTGGAATGCTTCTCCGTTCTTTATTGTCATAGGGGATGGCAAACCTTTTTTTTTTTTCGGGGAAATCCTTAAGAACTTTCTCCACTCTGGTTATTTTGTAGAGCTATGTCAGACTACCGGACTCTTTGCTGAAGTGACCGAAGTACTTCACTCTTCCTTTGCACTAGCGATCGCAATACAAACACTGCAATTAGCTGACACCATAATTTATCATTTTACACGATAGCTGCATAGCTGACATCGAGATGGGCAAAACCGCGTGCAAAAGCAGTTACATAATAATGTGCGCCAAATAAAGCAGATATATTAAAGAATGCCTTTTCAGCATAAACGCTTTGGTCTAGACGTGACAAGAGGCTGGCATTTACCTTAAACAGAGGATAAGCTTGCCATCTAGCTGGCAATATTGCCAGTACTTGGCAACACGCCAACGAAGCGTCTGGCAAGGTTTTTTCATGAAATTCGTTGTTTTTGCGGGATATTTTTGTAATTGAGTAATTCTATGCTGCTAATAGTGTTTTTTTTCGGTTTTAAGCAATTTTATGGATTTTTGTTTTTCTAAATTTAGTTTTTAATATTTTGTTTTAGGTTGATATGAAAAAAAACTAAGTTGTTTTTTGAACTAATAAGATAGAGGTAAGATATATAGATATATAGATAAGAGGACCTTAAACCACGAGGTTTTTTTAAACTTAATAACTAAAATAGTCAGGTCTTACTACCGAAACCTAGAAAACGACTCAAATTGTTGTTAGATTGA